>NC_045770.1:29243838-29544184 GCF_008692025.1 Phocoena sinus
TATTTGATATTTGTAGATTCGTATATCCAATAAACATTTATGAGTCACACACATATCAGATTTGGAGTACATTCTGGGACCCCCACCGAAGCACTGGGTGTCTGGAATCATAAACAATCCATGAATCAAAGCTGCTGAATATTTCTTTGCTACACTTTCTTTTTTAAAACATCCAACTGTTTCTGTATTTTCCATTTATGCACATAGGACATTCGAAAATAAAAACCTGTTGTATTTCTAGTTCTACATTGGCCCTCACTACCCTCTGTGGTTTCCAAACCTCTTGAGCTCTTCTGTTTGCAAACATCTATGGGACTCCTTTTGACCCTTTAGCAGAGTATATAACTAGAATAGGACAGAATAACCTCAACTCAGGCTCTTCCCTTTAGGCTTATACCCTGATCTTGGTCCTCTGAATCTTACCACTCTTATTGTGAGAAAAGAAAAGGCAAAAGAATGGAGAAAGAAATGTGTACTTATTTATGTTTCTGTGAGACCTAGAAAAAGCTGGCTTAAGATATGTTCTCCATGCCTTCTCTCCTAGATTCTCTTCTGGTCCTATTAGGCCTTTCAGGTGTCCATTCTGGGCAGCAGACATCCTACCATCTTAGTCAAATGTGAACAAAAAAAATAAATGAGAAGGTAAAGCAATCCACAAGAGCCAAGAAAGCATTGCCTTCAGTCGTGGTAGTAAAATTCTTACTCTTCCTACTAGAAGACCTCTCTGAAAGCCTGGTGTCCAATGTTTGTCCTGGAAGTCCATTCAATTTTTGACTTATAAAGAGGCCTTTTTCCTAGGTGGCAGAGCTGAGGAAGTTGACAGGGTATATAGAGAAAGCCTTGAGTTTTCTTTGAGAGTTAGATTGTGTGATTGGCCTATTGAAGAGGGTGAGGTGAGGATAAGAGAACAAGCTTGATGGTGGGTTATAATCAGATGATAAAGGGCTTTGTATACCTTGCTAAGGGAGGTGGACTCTAGCACGTGTGTGATGGGAAGCTGTAGACAGTGTCTACATATTTGAGAAAGATAATCTTGGCAAGAGAAATTTACTTTTATAAATTACATCCGTAAAAATGGCAGGTTTGATCTAGTCTATAGAGGCCAATCATTCCTTTAATTGGCAGCTACTCCAAGATTAAATAGTTGAGTGGTTGGACCCTCCAGTAGAGGAGACGTTTTCCATCTATTGTGCCATAAAAGAGTCTGAAGTTGTACATCAGGAGAATCTGTGGCAACATGGAATGTGTACTGGACTAGGAGGGGGAATCCGTGTTTAAAGCCTAGCTCTGGCATTCATTCCTTGTGTGACTGGGATTAAGTCATTTAAAATCCCTGGGTCTCAGGTTTCTTATCTGAAAAGTGAAGATAAAACCTGCCCTATAGAGCTTAGCTGATGTGTGGATAAATGAGATAATCAAGTGAAAATACCTGATAGGCGATTTGTAGGCTTTGTAGATGAAGACAGTGAAGGCTGTCCATCAGCTCTCCCTTCTGGCTGTTACTCTACCAGCTAAATCAACCTCTCACTCTGTTTTTCCAGGAATTCTCTGGACAACAAAAGGCTTACTGAGAACTGAAGACTGATTCCTTTCTGGACAAGGTTTACAGAAGTTTCCCAAAGCAGTTCTCAGCAAAATAATTTGGTAGCTCACTAATTACTGTAAGCTCTCTTGATTCCTATACAGTGAAAATTTTCTTCCCATTCCATCCACCTCTCAGTCTTCTAGTAATGATTGTTCTAACCACATGACTCAAATAGGACCTGCCATAGGGATTGAACAGGTGTGTATATGTGACAGAAATTGGGTTCCTGAATCATTCTCTAAAATATTTCAAATTTGAGCCAAGGAGCAGGAGTCCCTTCCTTCTGGCTGGTGCCGGGAGTATTGTGAAGATAGTGGTCTACAGAACATGACAAACAACCAGCATGCACAGAGACACAGATGCAGTTTAAGGATAAAGCTTCCACATTGGTACTGGGTACCACTTGACTAGAGCCAGATTCATCCTGCTTTTCCTGTGATCTGGTTCACAAACCTATAACCTCTTTTAGTCTCACCCTTACTAGCATTAAATTTCTATTAGTTGCAAACTTAAAAACCCTTTCACTATACACCCTGAGTTGCACTCAGAGGTTTTACTTTTTATAATTCATTTCAGTGGGCTCTTACTGGCTGTTTCTGAGCAAGAATGGCAATTTTAAAACATGGCCTTCACATATTTTGACATTTGTTTCATTAAGAATAGGGTTTACGTCCCCTTCTCTGGAGTCTTGGTGGGCTTCTGATTGCTTCAACCAACAGAATATGGCAGAAGTGATGCTAGTGTTTCTTGAGACTAGTCAGAAAAGGCCATGTAGCTTCTACCTAGTCCTGTGGAACATTTATTTTGGGGGAAGCCAGTTATCGTGGAAGAAGTCTAGTTATATTGAGACCACCATGCTTAGAGAGGCTATATATAGGTGTTCTTGTCAACGGTCCTCTCTGAGCTCTCAGCTGATAGCCAGTAGCCTCTGCCAGTCATACAGGTGAGCCACCTGGGAAGTCCAGGACTGAAGCCAAAGGACTGAAGCTCCACTGCCTTCTGGCTGCTACCACCTGAGAGACTAAGTGAGAATTGGCCAGCCAATTTCTTTCCAAATTCTTGACCAACAAATCTGGAGAGAGAGAGAAAAGTTGTTTTAAACTCTTAAATTTGGGCAAATTCTTATACAGCAATAGTAATCAGAGCCAATAAGTCAAAGACTTTGAGGCTCTGGGAGAATATCTGTAAAACCAATGATACTTACAGGATCATTGTAAGAAATTGGTGACACCTGAGATGGTACCTGGACAGTACCTCTCAATGTGTCTATACATCACTGACTCTCAATAAACATTCCTTCTCTCCACCATCTTTCCATTAAGTGAGACGGTCTAAGTAAAAGAGACTTTACAGACTGTAGATGTTTAACCAGTGTTAGTTTTCCTTTGGAACCCACTGTCCCCCAAAATGTATTCCCAGAATACCCAGTCAATCATTAGTCTGAGGTATATTCATAATCTTTCTTTTGTTGTTGGATCATTTATCTAGAGCCTTTTCCTCAGTGTTCACAAATTCTTACTATCATGTTCACATTAATGTTCCATTTTCTTTAAGTCTTTAATGAGTTACTTAAAGGCAGGGACAATGTTTGTTAGAATATTATTTTAGCTCCATAAGTAGATCAACAAGTTATAAATGCTTGTTGAAATTCAAGACCAGACACTTGAATTTTCAATGGTAGGAGAAAATCATGTACCTCATTAAAATCAAGAACATAGAAAAACATAAAATCTCACTTATATATGGAATGTAAAAACAAACAAACAAGCTCATAGACACAGAAAACAGATTGGTGGCTGCCAGAGGCAGGGGGTTGGGGTATGAGTGAAATAGGTGAAAGGGGTCAAAAGGTTCAAGCTTCCAGTTACAAAATAAATAAGTACAGTATGGTGACTATAGTTAATAATACTGTATTGCATATTTGAAAGTTGCTAAGATATTTACTCGTAAAAGTTCCCACCACAAGATAAAAAATTTTGTAGCTGTGTATGGTGATGGGTGTTAACTACACTTATTTTGGTGATTGTTATGCAGTATATGCAAATATTGAATCATTATGTTGTATTCCTGAAACTAATATGTCAATTATACTTCAATTAAAAAATATATATATATGCTTTTGTCTTCTGCAATCACCCTATTTATGAAATGACTATAAAAATTTCCCTTTCAAGATGATTCTCAATGTTCATCAAGAGTTGCCATTCATTTTCCAAATATTAAAAGTTCTCAGGAGGAACAAATTAGATTTTTTGTCTTCCTGAAAAAAGAAAAAAAAAAAGAACACTTAAAACATAATTGTTCATTTTATCCAGTGTCTTCTTGTTCTACTAGTTTATGGATTTTTTTTTTTGTCCAAGTTATGTCAAAGGAAACTATATTTCTCTTTGCTATCAAATTAAAAAGAAAAGTGTTCAAGGCTCCCGGTGATAAAACCACATTATCCAGAGACATTGACAGTAATCAGAACAAAAATTCCTCTTTCTCAAGTAAAAAAATCCCAGATGTAGAAAATCCCAGATATAAAAAAGAAAAAGAATATATGTAAATAGACTAATGTAATGATATGTCTCCCAGCTCTCTTTAACTCTTGGACACTTTAAGAAGTTAGAGATATTTCCTGATGGGAGAGGGTATTAGAAATTTATTTGTGGAATTTACTTTTCATGGTTCATTGATGATAATAACAATAAATTCCACAAATAGATTTCAAGCTGGTCAAGCATTTTGACTTTGGGAAGTTAATCTCCTGAGCATGAGCTCTGCACATGCCTGGAAGGGCTCAGTACAACAATGACATGTGAGAGCAAAACATCCAAGTCCTGCTCAATTCTGACCCTTATATCACAAAATGGGATATGAGGGGTGGACGAGGAAAGGAGGATCAGAATTTATTTTTCTTGTTATTCTATTACAGCTCTTTCTTCTTTCTGTTATTGCTGACAAAATCTGTATTAATAGTACTTGGGCTTTTCAGTGTTTACATTAACTAGTCTTAATCAAGGAATCCTGACTTAACAGCAATCTTTATCACAGACACAATTCAATGTGGGGATGGATCCTGGGGAGAGCACTGGTTCAATAGGAGTGTTGCCCCCTTAGGTACAGAGTCCTAGGGCTGGAAGAAATGAATACAATACTTAGCCTGCCTCTTGGTTTCAGGGAGCACCTTACCTAAAGCATCTCAAATATAGGATCATTTGCCCTAGTTTAGAAGATTTCCAGACACAGAGACTGAACAGCCCCCTTGCCAACTAAATTTAGTTTTACAATCTTTACACCTAGCTTTATCTTCCCCTCCAGTGTGCTCCAGATAATAACTGTGTGCTCTAGTTTATGTTTTCTCCTTTCCTGCCCACAGTGGATTTGAAGCCAAATATGATTTCACATATGGTTGGTTGTTGGGTCAGCATTAAGTCACCTCTCAGACCTCTTAAGTTAAGAAGTGCTAATCCCCTTAAAATTTCCAGGCATCCTTACCTATGAGAATCTGTTATACACAATTTTTACCTCTATGGAATACCTCACCATACCATATGGAATTCTTATTGGCTAGAAGTATTGTTCCCACCTAGGGAGTTTACTTAATTTATACCTCAGTAACAAAAAACAATAACAATCATTTAACGGGCACTGCTGTAGGCAGAATCCTAAGATGGCTGCCTACTCTCACCCCCTCCCTCATACCTGTCTGTATAATCTCTTTCCCTTGAGTGTGGGTGGATCTGTGACTATGATGGGATATTACTCCTGTGATTAGGTTACTACTCAGTTGGCTTTGAGGTAACCAAAGTGGAGATTATTTTGGAGGTACTGACCTAATCAGGTGAAGCTCTCTCTGAAGTCACAGAGCTTGAAAGTATGAGAGAGATTTGATGTGAGGAATATTCTCTGTTTGGGGCTTTTTTTTTTTTTTTTTTTTTTGCAGTATGCGGGCCTCTCACTGTTGTGGCCTCTCCCGTTGCGGAGCACAGGCTCCGGATGCACAGGCTTAGTGGCCATGGCTCACGGGTCCAGCCGCTCTGCGGCATGTGGGATCTTCCTGGACCGGGGCACGAACCCGTGTCCCCTGCATCGGCAGGCAGACTCTCAACCACTGCACCACCAGGGAAGCCCTCTCTGTTTTGGGCTTTGAATATGAAAGTGGCTACGTGATCCTCATCCTTAAGAGTGGCCTCTAGGTCTGAGAACAATCTCCAGATGAAGCTAGCTAGGATCCGAATTCTGCGAACAACTTGAATGAGCTTGAAAAGGAATTCTTTTCTAGTCAGGTCTCTAGAGGGCAATGCAGATTAGCCAATACCTTGATTTTTAACTTCATGAGATCCTGAGCAGAGAAATCAGCGATGCGGTGCCTGGGCTTCTGATTGACAAAATTGTGAGATAATAAATGTTTGATTTTAAGCCACTAAGTTTTTGGTAATTTGTTACATATCAATAGAAAACTAATATAGGCACTCATCCATGTGCTGGACATTACAGTGAATATATTCCCTATATTATCTCCTCTAATTCCTATAGCATTTCTTGAGGTAATTACTATGTCCATTGTTGGAACAAGAAAACTGGAGCCTGGCTCAGTGAACAGAAGAAGAATATTGGTTCCTTAAATACCACAATTTTCCCTCTCACTTTATTTGAATTTCTAAGACTTATCCCCAAGCTATGCTCTTTCCTCTGAATTGTTCTTTCTGTCCTTATAATTTTATTCATACAGGTTGTTGCTGGTGCTTTGGTAAAAGTACTTTGATCCAAACCATTTGTTTTCTTATAGATATGAGCCACTGGGGAGGCTATTTTCCATTTAACTGTGCTTTTAAAAAGTGAATGCAGACTTATCTATTAAAATTATTAAGCTTAACTCTTTCACAAAATATAAATTGAATAAGACAGCTCTGTCCTTCCTATTAAAACAAGAAAAGGCTAATGAGTGAACGTATTGGCCTACCGCTTCCACTGTTATTGAACCAAACTCAGGTCCATTTGCCCAACGTGCAGCAAAGCCAATCTACTGACACCAGGTTGTGGTGAAGGAAAGTATAGCATTTATTGCAAGGCACCGAGCAAGGATATTGGGCAGCTTATGCTCAAAATGTCCAAACTCCCTTATGCTTTCAGAGAAGGAATTTTAAAAGCAAGTTCAGGGGTGTGGGTTGCAGGTGGCCTGATCAGTTCATGCACAAGTCTCTGATTGGCTGGTGGTGAGGTAATGGGTTGATGTTACTGGGGTCAGCATATTCAGTCCTCAGGATCCAGGTGGTCTGAGTGCTGTGTGCTCATGGTCATTATGCCATTAGTTTCTTCCACCAGGCAGGGGTTTTAGCATCTGCAAAAAAAATTAAGGATATGGCTCAGGATATTATCTATAGCCTTTGAGGATGAACTTATGTCTTTGAATTTGTTTTGTGGCTAAACTATTATTATTTTGTCTTTCTTGACTTTTTTCTTTTGTTTCTGTATTTTTTCACTTCTCTGATTAAATCTGCCCTTTGGAAGGCTAAGAAGCTGAAGCTTTTTTACAAATAGGAGGTGGGGAACATAGGGGGATCTGTCCCTGGGCAGGTCCCACAGGGTCCTGTTCAGTTTTACCACCTTGTCCTTCTTAGCACTCACTACCTTCCCCAGTCCTAATTATCCCACACTTTGGGATGCTTTAATGCTACCTGTAGGCTTAGTCCCTACCTAACTCCAGTCTCCCTCCCAGGCAGAGAAAACATAAGGACCAATGGAGCTGTGGTTTGAAACTTATATTCAAGTCAGCCTAGATGCTGGACTTATTCTGACCCATTACCCTGGACCAGTGAGTGAGTCTTTGTTTTCCTTGTGACCACATCTTTACCTTGTATTCAAGTTCCATTTATCAGATTACAATCTGGCACCATCACGCATTCCTTCAAGGAATTACTCTATCTTTACCACTGCCAGAAAACCAGTCTTTTCCAACCAAAATATAGGATTTCCAGAGAGTTTAAATAAATGCACCCTTGCTCCCATGTGAGAGAGTAAGAAGGCAGAGTGAATTTGTAGAAAGAATTGAAGACTAAGAGTGGAAGGCAGGATGTGAAATTTGGGAGAAATTGGATTATAAATATGAAGGCAAAATGGAATATGGCATTAAAATGAAATGGAAAGAAAGAACACAAGAGAAAATAGAAAACAAACAAACAAACCCTAACTTTCCCCAAAGAATAAAGAAAGGAGAATTCAGGGAAAACTGTGAGCACATAAGACATAGCAGCAAGGGCTAGGAAAACCTTATAGTATTCGCATTTTCTGAGTTTTATTTATCTGCAGTGGGGACTCAAAGATGCTACATATAAATAAGCAACACGGTAATATGACCCTTTTGGAGGTTATTGTCAGTTCTGGAGTCAAATCATTATAGACTCTGAAAAAATCAGATGAAGGTAATGAAAATTATGATAATAATATAATACTGAATATTTTAAATACTGTGTATAAACATTGTTCTAAATATTTTAACTAATTTAATCCTAACAATGATCCTCTGAAGTTCTTACTATTATTATGCCCATTTTAAAGATGAGGAAACCAAGGAACTGAGAACTTAGGGAATTGACCCAAGGGAAACAAAGAACAGAGAGGAGGCCAATGTGGCAGGAATGTAGGAAACAAGTGGGAGATGATGGAAGATCAATGTGGAGAAGTGATGAGAGACAAGATTCTGGAAAGTCCTATAGGCCTTGTAAGAAATGTGGCTTTTATGCTGAATGAGTTGGTAAACCATTGGTAGGTTTTGAGCAGAAGAATGATGCGTTTTGACTTACATTTAAAAATCATTCTTCTGGCTGCTAAGCTGAGAAGAAATTTTAAGTAGGAGTGGGGGTTAGGGTGAGGGACACGGGGTGTGTACATCAAGAGCAGAGCCATGGGGACCAGGTAGGAGGCCATTGCAATAATCCACATAAGGGTAGTGGGGTGGAGGTGGCTTGGTCACTGAACTGATTAGGTATAGATTGACTATACTTGATTGGGCCCATCTGTATATCTACTGACCAAATAGAGAGAGGAGGTGGTGAGAGATGGTATTTAAAAATTCTGTACATTTATTGCAACTATATGTGTTCCTTAATTACAACTTACTACCTATGGATAAATCTGGATGAGTGTTTTCTATGTACATCTCAGTGACTTCACGGTCGTCCCATGACAATAAATATGGCAATGCATAATTTACAAAGCAACTTCACATGAATTGTTTTGGAAAAAACCTGATAAGGTATGTGTGTCAGTCACACATTACTCATGCCTCTTAACATAAGAGAAGACAGACATAGTGAACTTAGAGGTTAATTTGTCCAGTATCACATGAACTGTGCGTCAGAAGTCTGCAGTTTATCCATCAAAGCCAGCTTCCTAACTAAGCTTGTGCCAAGGACTATCTCAAGATGAAAATAAAAAAGGAGGCTACAACTGCCAGGATGAAGTCTTTGGTTTGAAAGATCACAGCAATCCTATTGCCTGGCATTTGGGAGAATGGCTACCTCCTACACCCACGTCAATTTGTTCTCAGCCTCTAAATCATGTGCATTAAAAGTCAGCTTTGATACAAGTAGTGAATTACTATATAAAGCACCTATTAAAACAAAGAAAACCCAGATAAACTGATAAAGTCTAATTGCAACAAATGCGTCTCTTTTATGAGATGATTTTAAGTTGACACAGAAGAGCCTTCTGAAAAAGCTCACAGCATCTCCTCTGCTCCCTGCAGCTTCAAGAATCAGCTAAACATCCACACCCTATTAGCTTTGATTTCCAATTCATGAAAACCCAACCTGTCATTTTTTTTCTTTTTGCTCAAAGCGCAGTGACATCAACTCAGCCTTTTCTTTGTAAGTGGTCTCCTTTTCTTAGCTGTTAAATAGATTATCACCTCTCTAATGACAGGGCCAAGACTAAGGTAAGGTTCTAGTCTTGGACACAAAATTTAAGGGGGTGTTAAAAAAACTAATAAAGATAAATAATATTTTAACATGATAGCTTTAAAAATTAAAATTAATACAAAATCCCTTATAACAGGGAATAAAATACCAACATTTTAAATAGAGACGGTCTCAGTATTATTGACTTCTCCTCCTGCCTTGGGCTTCTCTGTGGATAGACACAGCACCAGTAAACAATGCTGCCTTTGGATGTTTTATGCTTCAATATTCTTTCTACATGTAGTATTCACTACAAGCCAGAGGTGATTTCTCTCATGTGAAGCTGAAATATAGGAAGAATAAGAACGAAGACAGGGGTAAGAATTGTGTTTTATAGAATATATTGAGCACCTCATGATTTCCCTTTAATTTGTTACATTTTCCTAAAGCATCACAAAATGCAACCTGTCATCATCTTAATCTCCACCACACAGAGTAATACCAAGTAGGCACGACCTCCTTGCACTGAGGGCTGAGATGCTGCAATGAGGCACGTTAAACAAAATTGCTGGCCAGTAGGGCACCATCTTGCTTATGCTCTGAATGCTGGAAGTAAATGTTGATTATCTGGAGATGATAATAACATGACTTTTGAATAAACGAAGCACAAACAGCAGTCATATAGTTAACACAAAACTATGACTGTCAGGCAATTGTTATACTTAACACAATCCTTGAGCCATTAATTAAAGTATAGCATTTCCTCTTAAGATAATGTTGATTAAAATGTATATACACTCTGCTGGAAAATAACTTCAGGGTTGATGTGAAAATAGCAAAGAGAGATTTCAAATAAATACCTTTGAAAGAAAGGGCATTTTTGTAAAGGGGAGAATACTTGTCTCCTTATCCTGCTGGGACCTGAGTCTCCCAGAGCCATTTTGTGCTTGGCTGGGCAAGTTTTTCCAAAAGAAAGAGAAAAAGAATGAAGAAGTGAGTCAGCTAAATTCTTGGTAGCTAACAAACAGAATTTTCTTTAGAACTGACTTTCTTCTTAATCTTCTGTAATCACAGATACATAATTCAATGTGCTTTCATAAAATATGCATGTCATTTTCCCAGTAAACAGGTTAAGGGCAGACCTTACCAATTAGCAAAATCCACCCAGTGTGCATCCAGAAATCCCTGCAGCATGAGTTAGCTGCACCTTTTTTATTTAAAGCTGGGTCTTTAAATACTGATTAAGCAGTAGGTCTAGGTAGGACTCGGGAAGGTGGTGGTGAGGCTTTGCTGAGCTGCTCACAGATGACCTAAAATTCAAAAAATGAGGAAGCAGCCAATGAACCAGAAACATGGCTCACCTGGCCTTCTGGTCTAGCACCTTGCTCTTCAAAGTGTACTCTGCAGACCAGCAGCTTCAGCAGAACCTGGTTGCTTGTTAGAATTTTAGGCTCTCAGGTCCCACCCCAGACATGTTGAATCACAGTCTGCATTTTAACTGGAACCCATGTATACACTGGAATTTTGACAAGTACTGGTCTATGAATGTTGTGCCCACAAGCCTGGGCTTTCAAGGCCATCTTTGTGACCAGGAGGAAATATCAAGAGAGTGGCATAATGACCTGCAACAGGAAGCAAATGCAAAGCACAGGTAAGCCATTAAAAATTTCACACCCCTTCTCAGCAAGGAGTTCACAGGGGTTATATAACCTAATAGGTAGGTATCTTTATTAAAAGAGAGACTTTCTTTGTAGATAAAACTATTCTTAGATTTTTGGAAATTTTAAGGAAGAATATCTCTATCACTGAGGTTCAGTGGAGGTGAATGTTGGAAGCCACTTGAGGACTGAGCATCTGAGAGGAAAAAAGGAGACGGAAACATCTTCCAGTTTACTTGTGGCTGCAGACTGGGCTACGCCAGACTTGGCAAGTGACTAGTCCCTATTGCATGGGTTTTTACAGAGCCCTCCTAGTAGCTCAGAGCTGGTATCTTATGGACAGTTTTCACACTTTTTCTACATGTACCATTAAACCCTTGGGTTTATTTTACCACATATAAGCCAACATAGGTTGCATACAAGTAAATATCAATGATAATAACAGCAGCTTCCGTTTATGGAGTGCCTGCTTAATACCAGACACTATCCCAGATGATTTAAATTATCTCTTTAAACCACAAGGCCCTGAAAGGTGGTGTTACCCCATCTTATAAATGAAGAAATTGAGACTCAGGTACCACTACTTCATATTCTGCCCCAAACCATGTCATTTGTCTTGAATAATTGGTTTGAACAAACAGGCACTTGTTCTCACTTGTTCCTCTCTTTCAGTAAGTCAGTCTTCTCTGTAAGTTGATCATCGTGACTCATCTTTGTCATCTCTTTCCCGACCCTGAGCAATGACAGGCCACATCTTGCCATGCCCTGTCATGCCACAACCTGGGTTCTTCCAAATAGGTAGTTTTCTTGCTTCCACTGTACTGAGGCAAAAAAAAAATTTTTTTTTTGACCACCACCACGATTTTATTCTTAAATAAATGCTCAGCCTAAGACCAGGTTAGGCAGACAAGTGGGTGGAAATTGGAGGAAGGCAGACCAAGCCACCTCCCCCACTGAGAGCAGTGGGGCCACCCAGGGAGGCAAGGAAGGCAAGCAGGGTGCACAGGGAGGGAGGGGCTGATGGAACCACTAGAGTCCGTTCTGGGAAGGAACAAAAAGAACTCAAGTTTCCCACATTCTCGACGGTGGTGCCAGAAAGCTCAGCGTGGTCCCGAGACTCCACGCCTCCTGCCCCAGGCTCCCTGTGCCCAGCTCAGAAAGTGTGGGATCAACTAGCCGATGGGCAGAAAGTTCTGTCACTGTCTTTCCAACAAGACCCCAGGTTGAGTGGTAGCAAGAGGAAGAGAGGGCCACATGCCCGCTGCCCACGTCCACAGATATCCATGCTCCCAGCCACCCAGGGTGGGTGCCTCAGGTCTGTGAGGGCCTCCTCTGTCTGGCTTACTGGCATCCGAGTTCTATCCACAGAGAACATGTCACGGCTTGCCTTGCCCTGCCTGAAAGGCCTACCATCTCTCTACTATCCACTATATCTTAGCTCATTTGCAAAAAAGAGATCTTATGACTTGACTTCAATGAATAAAAAAAGTCTTCCTTCTCTCTATGTCTACTGTTGAGGTAAAAATCTTCTCTCACCTCCTGCTAATTATTCATCAGCCCAGATGTACAAAATTTTGGAAGCACAATGATTCCTAAAACAGGAAAAAAGAAAAAGTTATTTTACAGTAGTAAGTCAATGTCCAATTAGGATCAACACTTTGGAGTGCCCTGACTTGTCCATTTACACACTAATACAGATTATTCCTTAAAAAATATCTAGTCTCTTCTAATTCTGGAATAACTTAGGGCAGTATGTCTCAAACTTTTTCCATCAAAGCAGAGGAAGGTACATGCATAGCCACAGGAGATTACTTAAGGCACTCTGGGAGCACAATCCCCAAAGGGATTCAATAAAAATGGGAAATTTTTTGAAGCCAGAAGATTTACCTTTAAAAAAGCATGTGAATTGTGACTACTTTCCCATAACATGTCTTTATCTGATTCACTGTAAAACTGATATAACTTTCATACCAGATTAAATTATGTAAAATTTCATCTCTAAGTTTTTGGATGAAGTTAAAATTCCTGAATGATGTACTGTGTTTATTCTGTGACTTTTGTATCCCTGGCACACTGCCATGTATGTCCCTGAAAAGCCGAGCATTAGGATGTTATGATCCTCTGATGATTTTGTTAAATAACTATTATGGAGAACAGGACAGTCATTCAAAGAAGGACAAGTGTCTCTTTCAGAAAACTTAAGAGTAGTAGTGAATATATCTGCTGCTTGGCTCCTGCAATCTTACCCTCTGTTTCCCAATTGGAGATACAGCAAGTGAGTTGAATCAGTGTCACTGAGTCAGGTGAGCTGCAGAGAGGCCCAGTAACCACTCTTCAGAAAAAAAACCTCTTGTAACAGCTTCCTTCCCCTGATCCTTCTAGAAACCACATGAGATCTTGTTGTGAGTATCACATTAAGAACCTTTTTTCCTGCCTTATGCAGCAGTGAGGGAAAGCTACTGTGTCAACTAGATATGTGTACATGTTCTATTCAAGAATCTTAAAGTAAAAAATAAGTGCATCCATATGACTTCAACATTTCACCACAATCCTCCTTACCAAAGGACTAAGTCCTGTCACGGAGGAGAAAGTTTGGAAATAGTGCTTCAGGACCACCCACTATCTCATTGTCAAGTGCTTTGTCACTCGGGACGCTGGGCAATGATATCCAACAAACTTAGTTATATCTTTGAGCCTTGGGACCTTTGTAATTCTTCTTGTTGATGAAAGCTATCTTTAGCTATGAAAAAGTTTGCCAAATAACTGCCTTTGATTTAAGGCACTTAAATAATTCTAGCTTCATAATTAATGAAAAAATGGTTGAAAATGTCCTTAGAGTAATTTGGAAGACATTCTGCACATATATTTATATTTGGAAGAATAGTAATTTTAAAGCTAAATACATCTTAGGCCATAATTAAAAGTGTCATACTATGAAAGGACTAGTGCATTTAAGAAAGAAAAAAATAGGCGTAGAGAGGGAAGATGGCAGAAGAGTAAGACGCAGAGATCACCTTCCTCCCCACAGATACATCAGAAATACATCTACACGTGGGACAACTCCTACAGAACACTTACTGAATGCTGGCAGAAGACCTCAGACCTTCCAAAAGGCAAGAAACTCCCCCACGTACCTGGGTAGGGCAAAAGAAAAAAGAATAAACAGAGACAAAAGAATAGGGACCAGACCTGCACCAGCGGGAGGGAGCTGTGAAGGAGGAAAGGTTTCCACACACTAGAAGCCCCTTCGTGGGCGGACACTGCAGGTGGCGGAGGGGGAAGATTCGGAGCTGTGGAGGAGAGCACAGCAAAAGGGGTGCGGGGGGCAAAGCAGAGAGATTCCCGCACAGATGATCAGTGCCAACCAGCACTCACCAGCCCGAGAGGCTTGTCTGCTCACCCGTCAGGGCGGGTGGGACTGGGAGCTGAGTCTCGAACTTCGGTAGGAGTGTAGGGAGAGGACTGGTGTTGGCGGCATGAACACAGCCTGCAGGGGGTTAGTGCACCACAGCTAGCTGGGAGGGAGTCCAGGGAAAACTCTGGACCCGCCGAAGAGGCAAGAGACTTCTTCTTCCCTCTTTGTTTCCTGGTGTGCAAGGAGAGGGGACTAAGAGCGCTGCTTAAAGGAGCTCCAGACACGGGCGCGAGGTGCAGCTAACAGCGTGGACCCCAGAGATGGGCATGAGAGGCTAAGGCTGCTACTGCCACCACCAAGAAGCCTGTGTGTGAGCACAGGTCACTATGCACACCTCCCTTCCGGGGAGCCTGTGCAGCCCACCACTGCCAGGGTCCTGGGATCCAGGGACAACTTCCCCGCGAGAACACACGGCGCGCCACAGGCTGGTGCAACGTCATATTGGCCTCTGCTGCCGCAGGCTCGCCCCACACCCGCACCCCTCCCTCCCCCCGGCCTGAGTGAGCCAGAGCCCCTGAGTCAGCGGCTCCTTTAACCCCATCCTTTCTGAGCACAGAACAGACGCCCTCCGGTGACCTACAAGCAGAGGCAGGGCCAAATCCAAAGCTGAGCCCTGGGAACTGTGCGAGCAAAGAAGAGAAAGGGAAATCTCTCCCAGCAGCCTCAGGAGCAGCGGATTAAAACTCCACCATCAACTTGATGTACCCTGCATCTGTGGAATACATGAATAGACAACGAATCATCCCAAATCGAGGCGGTGGACTTTGAGAGCAAGATTTATGATTTTTTCCCCTTTTCCTCTTTTTGTGAGTGTGTATGTGTATGCTTCTGTGTGAGGTTTTGTCTGTATAGCTTTGCTTTCGGCATTTGTCCCAGGGTTCTATCCGTCCGTTTTTTCTTTACTTAAAAATTCTATTTTCTTAATAATTATTTTTTTCTTATAACTTTATTTTATTTTATCTTACTTTATTTTATCCTCTTCCTTTCTTTCTTTCTTTTTTCTTTTCTTTCTTTCCTTCCTTCCTTCCTTCCTTTGTTCCTTCCTTCCTTACTTACTTCCTTTTTCTTTCTTTCTTTCTTTCTTTCTTCCTTCCTTTCTTTCTTGCTTGCTTGCTTGCTTGCTACTTTTTCTCCCTTTTATTCTGAGCCGTGTGGATGAAAGCCTCTTTGTGCTGCAGCCAGGAGTCAGTGCTGTGCCTCTGAGGTGGGAGAGCCAACTTCAGGACACTGGTCCACAAGAGACCTCCCAGATCAACATAATATCAAATGGTGAAAATCTGCCAGAGATCTCCATCTCAACACCAGCACCCAGCATCACTCAACAACCAGCAAGCTACAGTGCTGGACATCCTATGCCAAACAACTAGCAAGACAGGAACACAACGCCACCCATTAGAAGAGAGGCTGCCTAAAATCATAATAAGGCCACAGACACCCCAGAACACACCACCAGACGTGGACCTGCCAACCAGAAAGACAAGATCCAGCCTCATCCACTAGAACACAGGAATTAGTCCGCTCCACTAGGAAGCCTACACAACCCACTGAAACAACCTTAGCCACTGGGGACAGACACCAAAAACAACAGAACTACGAACATGCAGCCTGCAAAAAGGAGACCCCCCAAACAATAAGATAAGCAAAATGAGAAGACAGAAAAACACACAGAAGATGAAGGAGTAAGATAAAAACCCACCAGACCTAACAAATGGAGTGGAAAAAGCCAGTCTACCTGAAAAAGAATTCAGAATAATGATAGTAAAGATGATCCAAAATCTTGGAAATAGAATGGACAAATTGCAAGAAATATTTAACAAGGACCTAGAAGAACAAAGATGAAACAAACAATGATGACCAACACAATAAATGAAATGAAAAATACTCTAGATGGGATCAATAGCAGAATAACTGAGGCAGAAGAACAGATAAGTGACCTGGAAGATAAAATAGTGGAAATAATTACTGCAGAGTTGCAGAGCAGAATAAAGAAAAAAGAATGAAAAGAATTGAGGACACTCAGACCTCTGGGACAACATTAAATGCACCAACATTCGAATTATAGGGATTCCAGAAAAAGAAGAGAAAAAGAAGGGGACTGAGAAAATATTTGAAGAGATTATAATCGAAAACTTCCCTAATATGGGAAAGGAAATAGTTAATCAAGTCCAGGAAGCACAGAGAGTCCCATACAGGATAAATCCAAGGAGAAGCACGCCAAGACACATATGAACCAAACTGTCAAAAATTATATACAAAGAAAACATATTAAAGGCAGCAAGGGAAAAACAACAAATAACACACAAGGGAATCCCCACAAGGTTAACAGCTGATCTCTCAGCAGAAACTCTGCAAGCCAGAAGGGACTGGCAGGACATATTTAAAGTGATGAAGGAGAAAAAGCTGCAACCAAGATTACTCTACCCAGCAAGGATCTCATTCAGATTTGATAGAGAAACTAAAACCTTTACAGACAAACAAAAGCTGAGAGAGTTCAGCACCACCAAACCAGCTCTACAACAACTGCTAAAGGAACTTCTTTAGGCAAGAAACACAAGAGAAGGAAAAGACCTACAATAACGAACCCAAAACAATTAAGAAAATGGGAATAGGAACATACATATCAATAATTACCTTAAATGTAAATGGACTAAATGTTCCTACATAAAGACACAGATTGGCTGAATGGACACAAAAACAAGACCCATATATATGCTGTCTACAAGAGACCCACTTCAGACCTAGAGACACATACAAACTGAAAGTAAGGGGATGGAAAACAGATATTTTATGCAAATGGAAACCGAAAGAAAGCTTGAGTAGCAATTCTCATATCAGACAAAATAGACTTAAAAATAAAGACTATTAGAAGAGACAAAGAAGGACACTACATAATGATCAAGGGATCGATCTAAGAAGAAGATATAACAATTGTAAATATTTATGCACCCAACATAGGAGCACCTCAATATATAAGGCAAATACTAACAGCCATAAAAGGGGAAATCGACAGTAACACAATCATTGTAGGGGACTTTAATACCCCACTTTCACCAATGGACAGATCATGCAAAATGAAAATAAATAAGGAAACACAAACTTTAAATGATACATTAAACAAGATGGACTTAATTGATATTTATAGGACATTCCATCCAAAAACAACAGAATACACATTTTTCTCAAGTGCTCATGGAATATTCTCCAGCATAGATCATATCTTGGGTCACAAATCAAGCCTTGGTAAATTTAAGAAAATTGAAATTGTATCAAGTATCTTTTGTGACCACAACACTATGAGACTAGATATCAATTACAGGAAAAGATCTGTAAAAAATACAAACACATGGAGGCTAAACAATACACTACTTAATAACAAAGTGATCACTGAAGAAATAAAAGAGGAAATCAGAAAGTACCTAGAAACAATTGACAATGGAGGCATGACAACACAAAATCTAAGGGATGCAGCAAAAGCAGTTCTAAGGGGGAAGTTTATAATGATACAATCCTACCTTAAGAAACAGGAAGCATCTTGAATAAACAACCTAAACTTGTACCTAAAGCAATTAGAGAAAGAAGAACAAAACCCTCCAAAATTAGCAGAAGGAAAGAAATCATAAAGATCAGATCAGAAATAAATGAAAAAGAAATGAAGGAAATGATAGCAAAGATCAATAAAACTAAAAGCTGGTTCTTTGAGAAGATAAACAAAATTGATAAACCATTAGCCAGACTCATCAAGAAAAAAAGGGAGAAGACTCAAATCAATAGAATTAGAAATGAAAAAGGAGAAGTAACAACTGACACTGCAGAAATACAAAATATCATGAGAGATTACTATAAGCAACTCTATGCCAATAAAATGGACAACCTGGAAGAAATGGACAAATTCTTAGAAATGTACAATCTGCCAAGACTGAAACAGGAAGAAATAGAGAATATGAACAGACCAATCACAAGCACTGAAATTGAAACTGTGATTAAAAATCTTCCAACAAACAAAAGCCCAGGACCAAATGGCTTCACAGGCAAATTCTATCAAACATTTAGAGATGAGCTAACACTTATCCGTCTCAAACTCTTCCAAAATATAGCAGAGGGAGGAACACTCCCAAACTCATTCTACGAGACCACCATCACCTTGATACCAAAACCAGACAAGGATGTCACAAAGAAAGAAAACTACAGGCCAATATCACTGATGAACATGGATGCAAATTCCTCAACAAAATATGAACAAACAGAATCCAACAGCACATTAAAAGACTCAAACACCATGATCGAGTGGGGTTTATTCCAGGAATGCAAGGATTCTTCAATATACGCAAATCAATCAACAGGATACACCGTATTAACAAACTGAAGGAGAAAAACCATATGATCATCTCAATAGATGCAGAGAAAGCTTTCTACAAAATTCAACACCCATTTATGATAAAATCCCTGCAGAAAGTAGACATAGAGTGAACTTTTCTCAACACAATAAAGGCCATATATGACAAGCCCACAGCCAACATCATCCTCAGTGGTGAAAAATTGAAAGCATTTCCACTAAGATCAGGAACAAGACAAGGTTGCCCACTCTCACCACTCTTATTCAACATAGTATTGGAAGTTTCAGCCACAGCAATCAGAGAAGAAAAGGAAATAAAAGGAATCCAAATTGGCAAAGAAGAAGTAAAGCTGTCACTGTTTGCAGATGACATGATACTATACATAGAGAATCCGAAAGATGCAACCAGAAAACTACTAGAGCTAATATATGAATTTGGTAAAGTAGCAGGATACAAAATTAATGCATAGAAATCTCTGGCATTCCTATATACTAATGATGAAAAATCTGAAAGTGAAATCAAGAAAACCCTCCCATTTACCACTGCAACAAAAAGAATAAAATACCTAGGAATAAACCTACCTAAGGAGACAAAATACGTGTGTGCAGAAAATTATAAGACACTGATGAAAGAAATTAAAGATGATACAAATAGATGGAGAGACATACCATGTTCTTGGATTGGAAGAATCAACATTGTGAAAATGACTGTACTGCCCAAATCAATCTACAGATTCAATGCAATCCCTATCAAACTACTACTTGCATTTTGCACAGAACTAGAAAATTTTCATAATTTGTATGGAACACAAAAGAACCCCAATAACCAAAGCAATCTTGGGAACAAAAAAACAGAGCTGGAGGAATCAGGCTCCCTGACTTCAGACTGTACTACAAAGCTACAGTAATCTAGGCCGTATGGTTCTGGCACAATAACAGACATATAGATCAATGGAACAGGATAGAAAGCCCAGAGGTAAACCCATGCACATATGGTCACCTTATCTTTGATAAAGGAGGCAGGAATGTACAGTGGAGAAAGGACAGCCTCTTCAATAAGTGCTGCTGGGAAAACTGGACAGGTACATGTAAAAGTATGACATTAGATCACCCCCTAACACCATACACAAAAATATGCTCAAAATGGATTAAAGACCTAAATGTAAGGCCAGAAACTACCAAACTCTTAGAGGAAAACATAGGCAGAACACTCTATGACATAAATCACACAGCAAGATCCTTTTAGCCCCACCTCCTAGAGAAATGGAAATGAAGACAGAAATAAACAAATGGGACCTAATGAAACTTCAAAGTTTTTGCACAGCAAAGACAACCCTCAGAATGGGAGAAAATACTTGCAAATGAAGCAACTGACAAAGGATTAACTTCCAAAATTTACAAGCAGCTCATGCAGCTCAATAACAAAAAAACAAACAACCCAATCCAAAAATGGTCAGAAGACCTAAATAGACATTTCTCCAAAAAAGATATACAGATTGCCAACAAACACATGAAAGAATGCTCAACATCATTAATCATTAGAGAAATGCAAGTCAAAACTACAATGAGATATCATCTCACACCAGTCAGAATGGCCATCATCAAAAAATCTAGAAACAATAAATGCTGGAGAGGGTGTGGGGAAAAGGGAACAGTCTTGCACTGCTGGTGGGAATGTGAATTGGTACAGCCACTATGGAGAACAGTATGGAGGTTCCTTCAAAAACTACAAATAGAACTACCATATGACCCAGCAATCCCACTACTGGGCATATACCCTGAGAAAGCCATAATTTGAAAAGAGTCATGTACCAAAATATTCATTGCAGCTCTATGTACAATAGCCAGGAGATGGAAACAACCTAAGTGCCCATCATTGGATGAATGGATAAAGAAGATATGGCACATATATACAATGGAATATTACTCAGCCATAACAAGAAACGAAATTGAGTTATTTGTAGTGAGGTGGATGGACCTAGAGTCTTTCATACAGAGTGAAGTAAGTCATAAAGAGAAAGACAAATACCATATTCTAACACATATGTATGGAATCTAAGAAAAAAAAATGTCATGAAGAACCTTGGGGTAAGACGGGAATAAAGACACAGACCTACTAGAGAATGGACTTGAGGATATGGGGAGGGGGAAGCGTAAGCTGTGACAAAGTGAGAGATTGGCATGGACATATATACACTACCAGATGTAAAATAGATAGCTATTGGGAAGCAGCTGCATAGCACAGGTAGATCAGGTTGGTCCTTTGTGACCACCTGGATGGGTGGGATAGGCATGGTGGGAGGTAGGGAGACGCAAGAGGGAGGAGATATGGGAACATATGTATATGTATAACTGATTCACTTTGTTATAAAGCAGAAACTAGCACACCATTGTAAAGCAATTATACTCCAATAAAGATGTAAAAAAAATAAATAAACAGATAAATAAAAGGAAGAAAAATTTAAAACAAAATCTTCAAAAAATTGTGTCAGAATATCTTATTGGTACAAAATAAATGAGACAATAGAAACATTGACAGAAATTTCCCTAATTTATAATATATTTCTTTGTTCTGGAGATTTATTCATTACTGTGAAAATTAGCCACATTTAATCTTTTTAATCGTTGTTATGAGAATACTTTATTTATTTTGAAATATATCCTACTAAAGTAAGTAAATATAAACGCATGTACAGTTCAGAGAATCGCATTAAAACACTTATGTACTCACCAACCACCATAAAGAGAAGAATATTAGCTGTTACCTTGCTATGTCTTGTGCCAGATAATTCTACTCCCTCCCCCAGCTAACAATCCAATATTTTGTGTGTACATCAATTCCTTCCTTTAAAAAAATGTTTAACCATTTGTGTATTTATGTCTAAACAATAGGCAGTTTAGTTTTGCTTGTTTTAAGCTTTATATCTGTAGTCTTCAGGGACTTGATTTTTTTTGTTCAGAAAAAATTAGCTTTCTAAGAATCATCCATGTTGGTGGGTTTAGCTGTGTAACATTCTATTGTGTGATATTGCAAATAAGAAATCCATTTATATATCTACTTTCTAATAGGTAGGTATTTGCATTGATTCTAGTTTTTGCTATTATGAACTGTACAGCAATAAAGCCTCTCATATATGATTCCTAATCCACAAAATTTTCTCTAGAGTATATACCTATCGTGGAATGGTGGAGTCACAGAGTATACAAAAGTTCAATTTCACATGTTGTTGTGAGACTGTTCTCCAAAGTGGCTATTCCAACTTACCTACTGCTCCACCAAAAATCCAGTCCCATTGATCTGTAACTTTTATGGAACTTAATATTTTAGACAACTTAATTTTTTGCCAATCTCTGGTATGAAATGGTATCTCATTATCTTATGAGTTACTTTGGTTAATAATGAGATTGATCATATATTCATATGTTCTTTGTGAAATATCTGTTCTGTTGTTGATATCTAGTAGGATGTTATCTAATTTTTATTGATTTTTTGGCTATATTGAGGTATATGGACAAATAAAATTATAACATATTTAAAGTATACAGTGTTATGATTTGATATATGTACACATTTTAAAAGGATTCCCACAGGCAGATCAATACACATTCATACCCTCACATATTTATTTATTTATTTATTTTGTAGGAATGCTCAAGATCTACTCTCTTAGCAAATTTCAATTATACGATACAGGATTATAAACTAGCATCACCATGAACCACACTGGATTCTCAGAACTTACTCATCTTTTGACTGAAAGTTTTTATCCTTTTACTAACCTCTCCCCATTTCTACTCCTCTGTGACCCCCAGCCCCTGGTCACCACCATTCTATTGTTTCTATGAGTTTGACTTTTTTTTAAGATTCCACATATAACTGATACCATGCAATATTTGTGTTTCTGTGGCTGGCTTATTTCACTTAGCATAATGCTCTCCAGGTTCTTTCAGGTTCAAACAAATGACAGGATTTCCTTCTTTTTATAAGGCTGAATAATATTCATACATATATATGTCATATCTTCTTTATTTGTTCATCTGTTAATGGACACTTATGTTGTTTCCATATCATGGTTACCATAAATATTGCTTCAGTGAACATGTGAGTACAAAAATCTCTTCAAGATAATGATTTTGCTTCTTTTGAGTATATGCTCAAAAGTGACATTGCTGGCTCATATGGTAGTTCTATTTTTAATTTCTTTATGAACCTCCATGCTATTTTCCAAAGTGACTGTACCAGTTTACATTCCCACTAAAACAGTGCATAAGGACTCCCTTTTCTCCACATTCTTGACAGCATTTATCTCTTGTGTTTTTGATGATAGCCATCCTAACTTGTGTGAAGTGATATCTCATTTTGGTTTTCATTTGCATTTCCCTGATCGTTAGTGATGTTGACCACTTTTTCATATACCTGTTGGCCATTTGTATGTCTTCTATGGAAAAAAATGTCTATTCAGGTCTTTGCCCATTTTTTAATTGTGTTAATTTTTTGCTTTTGAGTTGTATTAGTATCTTGTATATTTTGGGTAATCACCTCATTGGATATGTGGAATGCAAATATTTCCTCCCATTCCATATGTTGCATTTTCATTTTGTTGATGTATTCCTTTGCTGTACTGAAGCTTTTTAATTTGATGTAGTTCCTCTGCTAATTGTTGCTTTTACCTAGGCTTTTGGTGCCAAATCCAAAAACTATTGCTGAGACCAACATCAAGGAGCTTACCCCCTGTGTTTTCTTCCAGGAGTTTTATGGTTTCAGGCATTACATTCAAGTCATTAATACATTTTGAGTTGATTTTTGTGTATGGTGTAAGATAGGTGTCCAGTTTCATTCTTCTGCATGTGATTGTCCAGTTTTCCTCATACCATTCAGTGAAGATGCTGTTATTCCCCATTGTATATTCTTGGCACATTTGTAGAAAATTAATTAACCATATATGCATGGGTTTATTTCTGGGCTCTCTATTCTCCTCTATTGATCTATATATCTGTTTTTATGACAATACCATACCATTGTGAATATTATTACTTTGTTATGTAGTTTGAAATCAGGAAGTGTGATGCCTCCATCTTTGTTCATCTTTCTCAAGATTGCTTTGACTGTTCAGGGTCCTTCGTGGTTTCATGCAAATTTTAGGATCACTTTTTCTATTTCTGAAAGAAAATTGCCATTGGAATTTTGGTAGGGATTGCGTTGAATGTGCTTTGGGTAGTATGCATATTTTTAATATTAATTCTTTCAATCCATGAATATGGATGATCTTTCATGTATTTGTGTCTTTTTCAATTTCTTTTATCAATTTTTATAGTTTTTGTGACAGATACTTCATCTCATTGGTTAAATTTATTTCTAAACATACTATTGTTTTTGATGCTACTGTAAATAGAATTGTTTTCTTAACGTCTGTAACAATTCATTATTAGCATATAGAAATGCAAATGATTTTTGTTTTTACTGAGCTTGCCCTCTTTATTTTTAATTTATTTTTTTTATACAGCAGGTTCTTTCTGTTTTGAATTTTATTTTATTATTTTTTATAGAGCAGGTTCTTCTTTGTTATATATTTAATAATTATTAGTGCATATATGTCAATCCCAATCTCCCAATTCATCCCACCATGACCCCCCACCCCCACTTTCTCCCCTTTGTGTCCATACATTTGTTCTCTGCATCTGTGTCTCTATTTCTGCCTTGCAAACCGCTTCATCTGTACCATTTTTCTAGATCCCACATATATGTGTTAACATACGATATTTGTTTTTCTCTTTCTGACTCACTTCACTCTGTATGACTGTCTCTAGGTCCAACCTTATCTCTACAAATAACCCAATTTCCTTCCTTTTTATGGCTGAATAATATTCCATTGTATATATATACCACATCTTCTTTATCCATTCATCTGTCGATGGGCATTTATGTTGCTTTTATGACCTGGCTATTGTACATGGTGCTGCAAAGAACATTAGGGTGCATGTGTCTTTTTAAATTATGGTTTTCTCAGGTTATATGCCCAGTGGTGGGGTTGCTGGATCACATGATATTCTATTTTTAGTTCTTTAGGGAAACTCCATACTGTTCTCCATGGTGGCAGTATCAATTTACATTCCCATCAACAGTGCAAGATGGTTCCCTTTTCTCCATATCCTCTCCAGCATTTGTTGTTTGTAGATTTTCTGATGATGCCCATTCTAACTGGTGTGAGGTGATACCTCATTGTAGTTTTGATTTGCATTTCTCTAATAATTAGTGATGTTGAGGAGATTTTCATGTGCCTCTTGGTCACCTGTATGTCTTCTTTGGAGAAATGTCTACTGAGGTCTTCTGCCCATATTTGGATTGGGTTGCTTGCTTTTTTAATATTCAGCTACATGACCTGTTTATATATTTCAGAGATTAATCCTTTGTCTGTTGATTTGCTTGCAAATATTTTCTCCCATTCGGAGGATTGTCTTTTTGTCTAGTTTATAGTCTCTTCTGCTGTGCAAAAGTTTTAAAGTTTCAGTAGGTCCCATTTGTTTATTTTTGTTTTTATTTCCATTACTCTAGGAGGTGGGTCAAAAAAGATCTTGCTGTAGGCAGAAATAGAAACACAGATGTAGAGAACATGGTATGGACACCAAAAGGGGGAAGCAAGGCAGGGGGGTGTTCGTGGTGGCATGAACTGGGAGATTGGGATTGACATATTACACTAATATGTATAAAATAGATTAATATGAACCTGCTGTATATATGTGATTTATGTCTTAGAGTGTTCTTCCTATGTTTTTATCTATGAGTTTTATAGTGCCCAGTCTTACATTTAGGTCTTTAATCTATTTTGAGTTTATTTTTATGTATGGTATTAGGGAGTGTTCTAATTTCATTCTTTTACATGTAGCCATCCTGTTTTCCCAGCACCACTTACTGAAGAGACTGTCTTTTCTCCATTGTATATCCTTGCCTCCTTTGTCATAGATTAGTTGACAATAGGTGGGTGGGTTTATCTCTGAGCTTTCTATCCTGTTCCACTGCTATATATTTCTGTTTTTGTGCCAGTACCATATTGTCTTGATTACTGTAGCTTTGTACTATAGTCTGAAGTCAGGGAATCTGATTCCTCCATTTTTTGCCATCAAGATTGCTTTGGCTATTGGGGGTCTTTTGTGTCTCCATACAAATTTTAAGATTTTTTTGTTCTAGCTCTGTAAAACATGCCATTGGTTATTTGATAGGGATTACATTGAATCTGTGGATTGCTCTAGGTAGTATAGTCATTTTCACAATGTTGATTCTTCCATCCACGAACATGGTATATCTCTCCATCTGTTTCTGTCATCTTTGATTTCTTTCATCAATGTCTTATAGTTTTCTGAGTACAGGTCTTTGACTGCCTTAGGTAGGTTTATTCCTCGGTATTTTATTCTCTTTGTTGCAATGGTGAATGGGATTGTTTCCTTGATTTCTCTTTCTGATCTTGTGGGTTTTTTTAAATTTTTTAATTGAATTTTATTTATTTTTTTATACAGCAGGCTCTTATTAGTCATCAATTTTATAAACATCAGTGTATACATGTCAATCCCAATCACCCAATTATTCACACCACGATCCCCACGCCCCCATGGCTTTCCCTCCTTGGTATCCATACGTTTGATCTCTACATCCGTATCTCAACTTCTGCCCTGCAAACTGCTTCATCTGTACCATTTTTCTAGGTTCCACATACATGTGTTAATATATGATATTTCTTTTTCTCTTTCTGATTTAATTCACTCTGTATGACAGTCTCTAGATCCACCCATGTCTCTACAAATTAACCAATTTCGTTCCTTTTTATGGCTGAGTAATATTCTATTCTTTATCCATTCATCTGTCAATGAGCATTTAGGTTGCTTCCATGACCTCGCTACTGTAAATAGTGCTGCAATGAATATTGGGGTGCCTGCATCTTTTTGAATTATGGTTTTCTCATGGTATATGCCCAGCAGTGGGATTGCTGGATCATATGGTAATTATATTTTTAGTTTCTTAAGGAACCTCCTTACTGTTCTCCACAGTGGCTGTATCAATTTACACTCCCACCAACAGTGCAAGAGGGTTCCCTTTTCTCCACACCCTCTCCAGTGTTTGTTGTTTGTAGATTTTCTGTTGATGCCCATTCTAAGTGGTGTGAGGTGATAGCTCATTGTAGTTTTGATTTGCATTTCTCTAACAATTAGTGATGTTGAACAGCTTTTCATGTGCTCTTTGGCCATCTGTATGTCTTCTTTGGAGAAATGTCTATTTAGGTCTTCTGCCCATGTTTGGATTTGTTTGCTTGTTTTTTTTAATATTGAGCTGCATGAGCTGTTTATATATTTTGGAGATTAATCCTTTGTCCGTTGATACATTTGCAAATATTTTCTCCCATTCTGAGGGTTGTCTTTTCATCTTGTTTATGGTTTCCTTTGCTGTGCAAAAGCTTTGAAGTTTCATTAGGTCCCATTTGTTTATTTCTGTTTTCATTTCCATTTTTCTAGGAGGTGGATCAAAAAAGATCTTGTTGTGATTTATGTCAAAGAGTGTTCTTCCTATGTTTTCCTCTAAGAGTTTTATAGTGTCCAGTCTTACATTTAGTTCTCTAATCCATTTTGAGTTTATTTTTGTGTGTGGTGTTAGGGAGTGTTCTAATTTAATTATTTTACATGTAGCTCTCCAGTTTTCCCAGCAGCACTTATTGAAGAGACTGTCTTTACTCCATTGTATATCCTTGCCTTCTTTGTCATAGATTAATTGGCCATAGGTGTGTGGGTTTATCTCTGGGATTTCTATCTTGTTCCATTAATCTATGTTTCTGTTTTTTTGCCAGTACAATATTGTGTTGATTACTGTAGCTTAGTAATATAATCTGAGGTCAGGATGTCTGATTCCTCCAGCTCTGCTTTTTTCCCTCAAGAATGCTTTGGCTATTCTGTGTCTTTTGTGTCTCCATACAAATTTTAAGGTTTTTTGTTCTAGTTCCGTAAACAATGCCACTGGTAAATTGATAGGGATTGCATTGAATCTGCAGATTGCTTTGGGTAGTATAGTCATTTTCACAATATTGATTCTTCCAATACAAGAACATGGTATATCTCTCCATCTGTTGGTATCATCTTTAATTTCTTTCATCAGTGTCTTATAGTTTTCTGCATACAGGTCTTTTGTCTCTCTAGGTAGGTTTATTCCTAGATATTTTATTCATTTTCTTGCAATGGTAAATAGGAGTTTTTCCTTAATTTTTCTTTCAGATTTTTCACCATTAGTGTATAGGTATGAAGAGATTTCTGTGCATTAATTTTTTATCATGCAACTCTACCAAATTCATTGATTAGCTCTAATAGTTTTTTGGTGGCATCTTTAGGATTCTTTATGTATAGTGTCATGTCATCTGCAAACAGTGACAGCTTTACTTCTTCTTTTCCAATTTGGATTCCTTTTATTTCTTTCTCTTCTCTGATTCCTGTGGCTAGGACTTCCAAAACTATGTTGAATAATAGTGGTGAGAGTGGAAATCCTTGTCTCATTCCTGATCTTAGAGGAAATGCTTTCAGTTTTTCACCATTGAGAATGATGTTTGCTGTGGGTTTGCTGTATATGGCCTTTATTATGTTGAGGTAGGTTCCCTCTATGCTCACTTTCTGGAGAGTTTTTATCATTAACGGGTGTTGAATTTTGTCAAAAAGCTTTTTCTGCATCTATTGAAATGATCATATGGTTTTTATTCTTCACTTTGTTAATATGGTGTATCACATTTATTGATTTGCGTATATTGAAGAATCCTTGCATCCCTGGGATAAATCCCACTTGATTATGGTGTATGATCCTTTTAATCTTTTGTTGGATTCTGTTTACTAGTATTTTGTTGAGGATTTTTGCATCTATATTCATCAGTGATATTGGTCTGTAATTTTCTTTTTTTTTTTTTGTAGTATCTTTGTCTGTTTTTGGTATTAGGGTTACTGTGGCCTCATAGCATTTCTTTGGAAGTGTTCCTTTCTATGCAATTTTTTGGAAGAGTTTCAGAAAGATGGGTGTTAGCTCTTCTCTAAATGTTTGATAGAATTCACCTGTGAAGCCATCTGGTCCTGGACTTTTGTTTGTTGCAAGATTTTAACTACAGTTTCAATTTCATTACTTGTGATTGGTCTGTTCATATTTTCTGCTTCTCCCTGGTTCAGTTTTGGAAGGTTATACCTTTCTAAGAATTTGTCCATTTCTTCCAGGTTGTCCATTTTATTGCCATAGAGTTGCTTGTAGTAGTCTCTTAGGATGCTTTGTATTTCTGTGGTGTCTGTTGTAACTTCTCTGTTTTTCATTTCTAATTTATTGATTTGAGTCCTCTCCCTCTTTTTCTTGATGGGTCTGGCTAATGGTTTATCAATTTTGTTTATCTTTGCAAAGAACCAGCTTTCAGTTTTATTGATCTTTGCTATTGTTTTCTTTGTTTCTATTTCATTTATGTCTGCTCTGATATTTATGATTTCTTTCCTTCTGCTAACTTTGGGTTTTGTTTGTTCTTCTTTCTCTAATTTCTTTAGGTGTAAGGTTAGACTGTTTATTTGAGATGTTTCTTGTTTCTTGAGGTATGCTTATATAGCTATAAACTTCCCTCTTAGAACTGCTTTTGCTGCATCCCATAAGTTTTGGATCATCGTGTTTTCATTGTCATTTTTCTCTAGGTGTTTTTTGATTTCCTCAGAGATCTCTTGGTTATTTAATAACATATTGCTTAGCCTCCATGTGTTTGTGTTTTTTACGTTTTTTTCCCTGTGATTGATTTCTAATCTCAGAGTGTTGTGGCCAGAAAAGATGCTTTATATGATTTCAATTTTCTGAAATTTACTGAGGCTTGATTTGTGACCCGACATGTGATCTATGCTGGAGAATGTTCCGTGTGCACTTCAGAAGAAAGTGTAATCTGCTGTTTTTGGATGAAATTGCCTATAAATAGCAATTAAATCTATATGGTCTATTGTGTCATTTAAAACTTCTGTTTCCTAATTTATTTTCATTTTGGATGATCTGTCCATTGGTGTAAGTGAAGTGTTATAAAGTCCCCCAGTATTATTGTTATTGTCGATTTCCTCTTTTATAGCCGTTAGCAGTTGCCTTATGTATTGTGGTGCTCCTATGTTGGGTGCATATATATTTATAACTGTTATATCTTCTTCTTGGCTTGATCCCTTGATCATTATGTAGTGTCCTTCCTTGTCTCTTTTAACATTCTTTATTTTAAAGTCTATTTTATCTGATATGAATATTGCTACTCCAGCTTTCTTTTGATTTCCATTTGCATGGAATATCTTTTTCCATCCCCTCATGTTCAGTCTGTATGTGTCCCTAGGTCTGAAGTGGGCCTCTTGTAGACACCATATATATGGGTTTTGTTTTTGTATCCATTCAGTGAGCCTGTCTTTTTGTTGGAGCATTTAATCCATCCATGTTTAAGGTAATTATCGATATGTATGCTCCTATTACCATTTGCTTAATTGTTTTGGGGTTGGTTTTGTAGGTCCTTTTCTTCTCTTGTGTTTCCCACTCAGAGAAGTTCCTTTAGCATTTGTTGTAATGTTGGTTTGGTGGTGCTGAATTCTCTTAGCTTTTGATTTTCTGTAAAGCTTTTGATTTCTCCCTTGAACCTGAATGAGGTGCTTGCTTGGTAGAGTAATGTTGGTTGGAGTTTCTTCCCTTTCATCACTTTAAATATATCATTCCACTCCCTTCTGGCTTATAGCATTTCTGCTGAGAAATCAGCTGTTTACCTTAATGGAGTTCCCTTGTATGTTATTTGTCAGTTTTCCCTTGTGGCCTTTAATAATTTTTCTTTGTCTTTAATTTTTGTCAGTTTGATTGTTATGTTTCTCAACATGTTTCTCTTTTGGTTTATTCTTCCTGGACTCTCTGTGTCTCCTGGACTTGGGTGGCTATTTCCATTCCCATGTTAAGGAAGTTTTTGACTATAATCTGTTCAAATATCTTCTCGGGTCCTTTCTCTCTCTCTTCTCCTTCAACCCTTATAATGCAAATGTTGGTGCATTTAATGCTGTCCTAGAGGTCTCTTAGGCTGTCTTCATTTTTTTTCATTCTTTTTTCTTTATTCTGTTCAACAGCAGTGTATTCCACCATTCTGTCTTCCAGGTCACTTATCCATTTTTCTGCCTCAGTTATTCTGCTGTTGATTCCTTCTAGTTTATTTTTCATTTCAGTTATTGTATTGTTCGTCTCTGTTTGTTTGTTCTTTAATTCCTCTGCGTATTTGTTCTTTACCTTTTCTAGGTCTTAGTTAAACACTTCTTGCATCTTCTTGATCTTTTCCCCCATTCTTTTTCCGAGGTCCTGGATCATCTTCACTATCATTATTCTGGATATTTTTTCTGGAAAGCTGCCTATCTCCTCTTCCTTTAGTTGTTTTTTTGGGTTTCATCTTGTTCCTTCACCTGGAACATAGTTCTCTGCCTCTTCACTTTGTCTATCTTTCTGTGAATGTGGTTTTCATTCCACAGGCTGCAGGATTGTAGTTCTTCTTCCTTCTACTGTCTGCCCTCTGGTGGATGAAGCTATCTAAGAGGCTTGTGCAAGCTTCCTGATGGGAGGGACTGGTGGTGGGTAGAACTGGATGTTGCTCTGTTGGGCAGAGCTCAGTAAAACTTTAATCTGCTTGTCTGCTGATGGGTGGGGCTGAGTTCCCTCACTGTTGGGTGTTTGGTCTGAGGTGACCCAGCACAGGAGGCTATAGGCTGTTTGGTGGGGTTAATGGAAGACTCCGGGAGGGTTCACACCAAGGGGTACTTCCCATAACTTCTGCTGCCAGTGTCCTTGTCCCCACAGTGAGCCACAGCCAACCCCACCCCCCCGCCTCTGCAGGAGACCCTCCAACACCAGCAGGTAGGTCTGGTTCAGACTCCTATGGGGTTACTGCTCCTTCCCCTGTGTCCTGATGCATATACTATTTTGTGTGTGCCCCCCAAGAGTGGAATCTCTTTTTCCCCCAGTCCTGTCAAAGTCCTGCTATCAAATCGCATTTTCTTTCAAAGTCTGATTCAGTGGGATTTCCTCCTCTCATTGCCAGATCCCCAGGTTGAGATACCTGACGTGGGGCTCAGAACCTTCACTCCAGTGGGTGGACTTCTGTGATATAGTTGTTCTCCAGTTTGTGAGTCACCAATGCAGCGGTAATGGGATTTGATTTTATTGTGATTGCACCCCTCCTACTGTCTCATTGTGGTTTCTCCTTTGTCTTTGGATATGGGGTATCCTTTTTGGTGAGTTCCAGTGTCTTCCTGTCAATGATTGTTCAGCAGTTGTGATTCTGTTGCTCTCCCAAAAGGGAGAGTCACAACTGATTTTTGTATATTGATATTGTTTCCTGCAATTATTGAAGTTATTCATTAGTACTAAGAGTTTTTTGGTGGATTTTTTAGGGGTTTCTATATTTAAGATTATGTTATCTACAAACAGAATCAATTTTGCTTCTCCCTTTCTGATTTGGATCTCATTTATTGCTTTTTCTTTCTTAATTGCTCTGACTAGAATTTCCAGTACTATGTTGAAAAAATGGTGACAGTGGGCAACCTTGATTTCTTCTTGTCATAGAGGAAAAGCTTTCAGCTTTTCACCTTTGAGTATGATGTTTCCTGTGAGCTTGTCATATACGGCCTTTATTATGTTGAGGTACATTCCCTCAATGCCCACTTTGTTGAGAATTTTTGTCATGCAATGATATTTAATTTTGTCAATTTTTTTGCATCTGTTGAGATGATTACATGATTTTTCATCCTTCATTTTGTTAATGTAGTGTGTCACATAGATTGATTTGTATATGTTGAACTATCCTTGCATCCCAGAAATAAATCCCACTTGATCATGGTGTATGATCCTTTTAATGTACTGTTGAATTCAGTTTGTTAGTATCTTTTTCAGGATTTTTGCATCAATATTCATCAGGGATACTGGCCTGTAATTTTCTTTTCTTCTGGTATTTTTATCTGGCTTTGTTATCAAGGTAATGTTGGCTTCCTAAAATGAGTTTGGATGTGTTCCTTCCTCTTCTATTTTTGGGAGGAGTTTGAGAAGGATTGGTGTTAATTCTTCTTTAAATGTTTGATAGAGTTCACTAGTGAAACCACCTGGTTCTGGACTTTTCTTTGTTGGGAAGTTTTTGAATACTGACTCAATCTCCTCACTAATAATCGGTCTGTTCAGGTTTTCTATTTCTTCATGATTCAACTATGTTAGGTTGCATGTTTCTAGAAATTTGTCCAGTTTTCTAGGTTATGTAATTTGTTGTTCACAGTAGTTTTTTATAACCCTTACTATTTCTGTGTATTTTTTTTATTTATTGCATTTTAAAATTTCATTTATTTGAGTCTTCTCTCCTTGTTTTTAAAGTTATTCTAGCTAAAGTCTGGCAAATTATTTTCCCCAAAATGTTGGCTTTTAGCTTTATTGATCTTTCTACTGTCTTTCTAGTCTCTATTTCATTTATTTCTGCTCTGATCTTTCTTATTTTCTTCCTTCAACTAACTTTGGGCTTAGTTTCTTCTTCATTTTCTAGTTCCTTGAGATATAAAGTTAAGTTCTTTACTTGAGATATTTTTTCTTTCTTCTTTTTTTTTTTTTTTTTTTGCCATACAAGGGCCTCTCACTGTTGTGGCCTCTCCTGTTGTGGAGCACAGGCTCCAGACGTACAAGGTCAGCGGCCATGGCTCACGGGCCCAGCCGCTCTGCGGCATGTGGGATCCTCCTGGACCAGGGCATGAACCCTCGTGCCCTGCATCGGCAGGCGGACTCTCAACCACTGTGTCACCAGGGAAGCCCTTGACTCTCTTTTGATGTTTGTTCCTTAGATAAAGCATCCACCTCTCTTTGGCTTGATAGACTGGCCTCATATAAGAGATGGACCTCTTCAGTCAACCCAACCTGAGCTCATGGGTGTCCCTCAAACCTTTGTGATTTTCCATGCCACCATCTTTGTTCTTAGTGGCTCCCAGTAGATCCGGATGGGTCAAGACCCTTCAGTGTCCCAAAGGCATAGGAAAATGCCCATATGACTATTCAGGCTCCTGGAGGATTATTGATTGCCTGATCCTTCCACTCTCCACTGAAAGCAAATTTGAAGATTGACTTAAGTCAGGAGATGGGAAAGTGATGGGTTAGATGTGCAGTGTAGCCCCTATCATGAAAATACTAGGTGCTGGTTGTTTTTGCCTCCTTACTCTGTGTTAAGCCAGGGGGAATTGTCACTGGAATTGCTTGTGTGCCCAAATAGAACCACGTCTTTGCTTTATGTGGTCTTGGGGGACTCATGGAATGTCTAGCCTCATCATCTCCCATAGGTAGGTGAATTGGGAACCAGTCCCTCAGGTAGCAACTGTAACAGTTGGGATGTGAGATGTTTGGACAAGCTCTTTCCATGGAGAAGCTGGAGGTGTGCTTTTACTGTTGGAGTGAGCGAGGGAGAGTTAGTGGGGGACATGCTCACCAGCTCCTTCAGGCTCTTGGGAGAATCCCAGTCAGCTCCCAAATGCAAGTTGATTAGGAGCTGGAAACTCAAGCAGTAGCTGGAAGAGTACAGAGTTATAGTCCTTCCAGGGAGAAATTGGGAAACAAAGGTGGACATTTTGCCTGCTCCCTCTGTGCTGAGTCCTGCGGGGATAGCTTGAGTATGTGCTTGTGTGCTCATCTGAAAATGTTTTTTTTTTGCTTATTTGCTTGTTTAATATGATTATGTGGTGCTTGTAAATGCTGAATTCCATTTCCCATCAGAGCTAGGTAATTTGGGGTCCTGTCCCTTGGGTGGAAGCCATAGAATTTAGATGTGTGAACAAGCTCCTTCTAGGCAGAAGATGGCAACTTGGTTTTATTGTTGGAGCAAGCCAGAAGGAGAAAGAAGGTGGAGGAAGTGCCCACTGAGTTTTTTTGGTTTCAATCAACACCTAGTTGCAGTCTGATTAGAAGCCAAACCCTCGGGCAGTAGCTGAGTAAATATGTAGTCAAACCTATTCTAGGGAAAAGTAGGCAGGATAGGTAATTTTGTCTTCTCCCTCTGCACTGAGCCAGGGAGGATAGCCTCATGGAGTTTTCGTGCACCCATTTAACAACTGATTCTTTGTTCACTATAGCCCTGTAGTCAGGGCTATGTGATTTGAAGGTTCCTCCCTACGATAGCACCCTTAAATGATGGGGCACTAGATGTGTATTCCAGTCCCTTCACTCCTCAGAGAGAAACTAGGTGTTGGGAGTCCCTTCCCAGTTGTAAGGCTCTGTGCTGGGAGTGGGTTTATGGCAAGAGTGTGTTCTAGCCTTTCTTACCCATTTCAACGTGGGTATTTTCTCAGTTGCCTGATGTGTAGAAGTAACTCAAGTAGTTTCTGGATTTCTCTCAGAAGGAATTGATCTATGTATAGCTGTGTATTCGATGCATTTGTGGGAGGAGGGAAAGTCAGGAGCCTCCTATATCACCATCTTGGTGCAGTCCTCTTATTAATTTCTAATAGTTCTAGTAGTTTTTTGTGCATTCTAGACACTAGTACTTTATTGATTACATGTTTGGTAATATGGCTTACATTTTCACTTCCTCTATAATATGTTTTGATGAACGGAAGCTCTTCATTGTCGTGAAGTAGACCTATCATTACTCTCCTTTATGAATTATGTTTTTCGATTTCTATTTAGAAATGCTTTCTTGAAAAACCTAGAAAAATATTCTCCAATGTTTTCTTAAAAAAATTTGGAAGTTTTGACTTTTGTATTTGAATCAGTAGTCAAATGAGACCTAACATCATATGTGAGTTTTCTATTCTTGCTCCTGTGGTCAATTTTACTATCCTTGCATCAAAGGATATCCTACCCACCAGTCTTAACTGATATAAGTTAATAACTCTTGATTTTTGGTGTGCTAAATTCCCCCAGTGTATTCATCCTTTTGGATATTCTCAGCCCTTTGCTCTTCCATATAAAACTCTAAATCATCTTATGAATTTTCTTTAAAAATCTATTGGAATTTTGATCAGAATTTCACCATGACTATCAATAGCTCTTCAAAATTTGACATCCTTAAGATGGAATTTTCTTATCCATGAATGTGAAACATCTTTAAATTTATTAAATATTGTTCAATGTTTTTCTACAAAAGTTTTATAATTTTCTGTGTAGAGGTATTGTACATGTTAGATTTATTCTTTGATTTGTTAGCTTTGTTGTTTGTGTTAATGGTGTCTGTGCTGGGGGTCTTCAAGACCTCCCTCATGCTTGAAGAACTTAAAATGCTTAGAAGCTATTGTACTCATAGTTATGGTGTATTACAGCAAAAGAACACAGATCAAAATCAGATAACAGAAAAGGCACATGGGGCAAGGTCCAGGAGAAGCCAGGCACAGGCTTCCAGGTTTCCTCTCCCAGTAGAAAATATTCAAACTGAAGCACAAAGAAAAAAAAATAGTACAAAAGAGCAGTAAAGACGTGTAAGACATAGTGAAACGATGTAACATGTATGTGATTGGTGACCCAGAAGGAATAAAAGAATTGAAGAAAATACCTTATTTTTTCTATTTACTGAAAAAGTTTCTATACAATTGGTACTAGCTGTTTAATAACTAATTGATAGATTTTTCTGTGCAATTGTATCTGGTGTTTTATTTATAGGAGGCTTTTAAACTATGATTCCATGTCTTTAATAGTCATAGGACCATTGACATTTTCTGTTACTCTAACTGTAGTCCATCTTATATTTTACTCTCATTATCATTTAGTTCTAATTATTTTCTCTTCTCCATTATAATTTATTCTTTGATTTGGAGATTTTAGAAGTTTTCTTTTAAAGTTTCAAAGATATGGAATTTTCTTAGTTTTCCTTTTATAGCTAAATTAATTTTCTTATAGTCAAAGAATGTGCTATTGGATACTGATTGGAATACTTAAAAACGGTTTTTGTCTAATATGTGATAAATTTGGGCAGAAGTTTGTTGTGTACCAGAAAGAATTGTCCAACAAATAGATATGATGTTTTTTATATGTCCATTAGATCACTTGTGTTACTTGTGTTCTTTTATATTTTCTGTAGCTTTGCTGAGTTTTGATCTGCTTCATGTATTGATAACTGATATAGATAGGTTGAACTTTCTTACCATGATAGTGAATTTACCAGATTTTCATTGTAGCCTGTCAATTTTTACTTTATATATTTTAAAGAAAAATTTTAGGTATCCATAAGCTCTAACACTGAAATTATTTCATCTTCCTGGAAAACTGCACTTTTTATCATTATGGGCTCACTCTCTTTTCTAGCAATTATTTTTGCCTTAAAGTCTATGACCACCTGCACCAATTTCTTTATTTTAGCATTTTTGTGGTGTATCATTTTTCATTCTTTCAACTTTTCTCTGTTCTGATTTAGATGTACCTCTTAGAAAGAGCACATAGTGAGACTTTGTATCTTTTTGTCCAGATTGACAAGTTTTGTCTTTCACTGAGACAGTTATTCTGTTTTATTTATTGTAATTATTTGAATTCATTGATGTAATCTTATTTGTGTCTATTAAACTACTTTTCATAATTTTAATTTTCTTTTTCCATTCTTGCTTCTTTTGGATTGATTGTTTGCTTTTCTCCCTTAATTCCTTACAATTTGAATATTAAGCACTCTATTTCTCTTCAAGTGTTTATCCTAAAACATTTTGGTGCTCTTTTAACACTATGAGATCTAAAGTTAATATTTTTGTCCTTTTTCAGGAAACTAAAAGGACTTTAGATTGCTTTAAGTCCTATCAACCTCCTCCCATCTTCAATACTATTGCTATCCCATAATTTAGTTCTGTTTTTGTTTTTCTCTAAAGCAAAAATTGTTTTTGCAGAGTTCATATTTGTTTTGATTTACCACAGGATTGTATTTTTAAGCTCTGTATTCTTTCTTTTATTTCAGACCTTTCTTGTGGATTGTCTTCCTCACCCACTCAAAAGTGCCTGTCTCTACAAATCACGCTATCTATCTCCCCTTTAATTCAGTGGACTAATGGACCTTTGAAAGTCAATTTATGGACCCTAGGTTAAGAGCTCTTGACATAACTAAAAATGATCTTTAATAGTGTACTTTTTGGTGTCTTAATTCAAATAAAAGGCTTTTTTTGTCCACAAAGCTGTTATTTGCAGAACCAGCTAAAGAAAAATTCAGAGGATGGATTAGGTTGTTGCTCCCATAGCACTAGTCCCTTGAAAGGAAGACCCATCAAAGGAACACTGGGCCCCACCACAGGGTAGGGAGATTCCTGGAGGATTCCTCTGCATTGCCAAGAGCTGTTCTCTTCCATTCCTGCTGTTTGCCATTGACAACACTTGAATATAACTATGGGACAAATTAATGGTTTCTAAATTCCTACCATACAATTTAACCAGTCTTGTGTGTCTAGACTTGTGGGCCTAGGGAAGTAGCCTGTGGCAATAAGTAGACTGTTGTTTTTGCTTATTAGGTCATTCGACCTACCCTGCATTTTTCTAGAATGTTGGAGTTCACAGCCTATGACGACTCTTGATCAGCAGAGGCTGTATGCATCCAGATACTGTGTAAACATTAATGGGCAATGGGACAGTTTAGTATTCTGAGAGAACAATCATATCCACCATCCAAATAGCTGAGTATATTTTTCTAAGGCAAGGAACTGCCTTGCAGCTGATTTTGTGATTTAAGAAAACAGGAAAAAGAATGTGAAAAGGGAAGAAACTCCAAGGAGAGAAGAACGCAAGCTATAAGTGGTATCTAGGAGGGCCAACATGTATGCTTACGTATTTATTTATTATTTATTATTCAGTAAAGTGCTGACCTGAATATCAAGACTTTGATCCTATTAGTGGTTCTAGTGCTAGCAGGGTGGTAGACTAATGACAGCTGTGTGGGGTACTGAAAAAACATGGGCTTTGAAATCACATGAGTCTAGGTTCAAGTGCTGGCTCTAGTATTTGTTGGCTTTGTGACTGCTAGTAATTGCTCTAGCATCTCTTGGTCTTACTTTTCCAATTTGTAAAAGGGGAACAAACATGTCTACCATGCGTGTTATGAAGATTAACTATAATGAAAGTAAAGGACTTTCAACACCTACCCTATGAAACACCCTCAATAAAAGGTAACAATTATCATTGTGTGACATTAGACCCATCACTGAATCTCTATCTCTCTACAGTTTTCTAATTTATAAAATGAGAACTTAAAAAAAAAAAAAAACTCCTCTCTTTATCTTACAAAAAGGCTGGGGAGGTATAAATGAGCTTGAGCACTTTGGTGACATTTTGGACAACTCCATTTAACAGAGTTTTTTAAGAATCTTGCCCTCACCTCCCCACTCCCCCCAGAAAACATCAAGTTAGATGTAAAATGAATAAGCTGGTCTTCTTTAAATAATCATTCATTTCACCCAAACCTTAAAATACTACCAAATTTGACTGTTTCTTTGGTAATTTTTCTCATATTTTTTATGGATATAGTACCCCATATTTTCATCATAGTATTTCCAGTCTAAGCCAGAAATTATAAAAAGGAAATATTTGGGGGAAAAATCTTCCCGTGTAATAGTTGGTTTTCTTTTACCTTTTGAAGGTCTGTGTATATTTGAACATATCAGTGAATTACCTGCACCCTATGATTTTCCTCATTGCCTCTCACAGCCATTCTAAACTACCCAGCCTGGAGTCAATTTCCCTCTGTACAGTTCTACATTTGCTTCAGGTTTCGTGTTTGCATTTCTTTTCAACTGAGTGTTCCTGTTTCTTCCCTTTAGTTGCTATGGTCAGACAGTGTCTGAGATAGAATGAAAGGGACATTGTAGCCAAAAAATTCTGTCCTGAGCAGGGTTTGTGTCCAAATCCCTCTCTCCTCTTTACCCTGGTGCACAGAGCTGGAAAATACAGCAGCCTCATGAGCCCTGTCATCCTCCCCCTTGAGCCTGAGAATGCAGCCAATTCTAAGCAGCCAGCTCCCAACCTCTTGTTCCCCTGGAACACTGCCTGGCCTGTCTTCCTTCTCTAGAGATGAAGGCATTTCCTACAGAAGGCACACTCAGCCCCAAATTATACTACTCCAAATCCTGCTTCCAAAGTAGAATAAAGATAACAAAAGAAAAGAAAAAAGAGAAAAAGAACCCAAGTTGTTTTCTCTACCTTTTTATCTTGTTCATTTTTGGAAACAAGGAATGGTGTCTAAAACGTAACGGCCATTCAATAAATATAGTTGAATAAATAGACAATGTAAAGTAGAGGATGAAGTAGTGGGTTTTCTAAACCCCAACTATGGTGGATTCTGTGCACTGGATCATTTGGCATCCATTCCAATCTCATTCTTCTGTGTCTTCACAAAATTTAGAAGCTGGAAAGCTAAAAACTGCATTTCCCAGATTTCCTTGCAACTGGAGTTATAGATGTAATTTAGGTTCTGCCAACCTGGTAAAATCATGTGAGATTGAATTTGAAACTCTGTTAAGTGGGGAGTTAAGAGGCATTTGTTTTGCTGATATAAACTGTGAGATGCAGCATAAAACTGTGGTTAGCAGCTTCCTAATTTGATGGCTTGCTACAGCTCAAGTGGAAGCTTCCCCATCACTGGTAGACATTTCTGGAAGTTCAAAATACAGCCAGCTTCCATAACCTTTCCAATGATTTTGTAAGTCACCCAATACATCATAATAATCTATTTTTGCACCATTGTCTGCAACCTAACTATTGTAGCATATCCACTGAAATGTATGACCTCTTTCACCACCTTACACCCATTTTTAATTTTTCCTTGTACAATACCCACCTTAATGGCTGGTCTGAAACATATTTTATTGTATTGGACTTAGAAAAATAAGCAATTGAATCTTTCTATTCATTCAGTCAATATTTGTAATCAATATTTTCCCAGAACCCAGTAGCTTCTGGGTACAGGAAACAACACTTGGATATGAATATGTAAATTTCACTATTTCATTACTTCAACCTGTTTAATGCAGGACTTTACACCCCCTGCACCCCCCCATTAATACTTCCTCTATTCTGTTTCTTTGTATTTTGAATCCTCAGGCTTTTCTTCTACCTGGTGGTGAACAGTCCTCTTGTGTTCTCCCAATATGCTGCTTTTATCAACATCTGTCTTCCTTGTCACTTGAGGATAACATCCTCCATACGACCACTGCTTTCTACATGTGAGCACTGATTCGCTAAGTCTAGGGTTTCCATGGGCTTCCAAAGTAGCCAGTTCTCAAAGTGCTATAATCCCTTTAATTATCACACTGTTGGAACAATAACTGCTCCAAGAATAAATGAGAGAATGCTTTTCTCCTTTAATCTGTGACATGATGTGTGACCAAAGTGAAATGACTTAAGCCCCATGTCTTACCATAACCTCCTGAAAACAGCTCCCTTCTCCGTAAAAGGATGAAATTTATGCATGAAGTTTGACAAGGGAATATATATATACCAGCTATTCTCTGGTGCCTTCTGTCTTTTCTTCTGAGCTTGTGCCACAATTTTCTCCTTCAGCCTAAAATAAAGCCCTAAGACAAAAGTAAATATTATCTCAGGCCCATCTCTCATTCATAAACTCCAGCAAAGGACAAGGCGTGAAACTTAAATCAGCACCATTCATTATTTGAGCATCTACTTTGTGCTGGGCACCACTGATCCTCAGGTGAATTATACATGATTTTTACCCTTTAGGAATTTGTCATCTAGTGGAGATCAGTTGAAGAAACCACCTTCAAGATGTACTATATTGCATATTAGATCAGGAAAACCCTTACATCCAAGAAGCGCCTGTCAGATTTGAGCCTCCGAAAAAAACCGAAGAAAGTTAATTTTCTTTACCCTGTTATTACTTATGAAGTAAACATATCTAGCAGAGAAAAAAAGTTTTTAAGCACAAAACCTGAGAAAATAGATTTAAAGTAACACTACCTTTCAATGCAAGGGGTTAGACTGTCTGAGATAACACAAAAGATGGTTTGTCAGGTCAGACTCTTGTGAATTTGACATCCCATGCAGATTCAAGCTTTGATAATAATTTTAGGGATACAAGTAACCACAAAGCAGAGCCAAAGCAGAGAGTGGTTCAGGACCACAAACTGCAGGCCCCCAGGCCCTTTCTTACTGCATGAAGAGGTGCTTTGGTTCAGATTACCGTAGGAGGTCTCTGAGTTGTGTATGCAGAGATATTACTTACAGAGAAAGGTGTTATTTCAGTCATGAAACATCTCCATTTTATATTCAGAAAAGTATTTAAAGCAAATGACATTTCCAAGGAATTGTACCTGATAAATTCATGTATTCTAGGTTTGTTTTCCATAAGTAATCCTAGAGACATCAGATATATTTTGTTAGCAGTCTTCCTTTGATAAAGACTCTCCTGCAAGTAAATATTTAGTTTTCCAAGAGTTCTGTCAACTAGGTTACCTTCTTTCTTTCTTGGAGACATCTCATCAATCCCACCACAAGTGGAGAGAAGGAATTGGAGACCTGTTCCTTATTTTCTTCTTACTACATATAGGACTTTCAAATCAGGTGGCCAAAGACACATTCTGCTGTGCTTCCTGGAGTTTAGGGATGGAAGAATTTGGAGATCATGCTCAGAAATGCCTAAAACTAAGAGGCTACCTAGAGTTGGTCCAGAGGGGAAGAAGATGATTCAGAGGGGGAGAGTTATACACCCAAAGGCAAAAAACTGGACTCCCCAAAACTGGACTTGGTTGGACTCAAAGGAGACATTCCCCAAAAGGGAAAAGATGCTTCCAACAGAGAGATTCTGTGTGGGGTAGACTGGCTGAAGCTGGAGGCTAAGGGGGAAGCCATAAGAAACCAGCTGAAGAAGTACCAAGGCACCATCCTCAGAGAACTTTAGGTACAAGATCTTTAATTGTCACCGCTCTAAAAATCCACCTATCCAAGAGTGTTAGTATTTGGACTTCTGTTGTGTGCAGAGGGCTCTAGAGTCAGATACACAGCTGTTCCAGTGAGATACAATCTTCCCCACCCCCTCCCTCTCTCCTCCAACTCTGTAGAGCCAGAGGCAGCTGGTGAATGGACAGGGAGCCATGGGAGAGCAAGTCTGAGGAAAGAGAGATTGTCACACCCTCCTTCTTCACCAGGTCAGGAGCCAGCTGCAGGCAGGGAGTTTTAAATCCATGTGACTTTGATGATAGATATTAGAATGATTAGGGTTTTTACATGATTGGTAAATACCCAAACATGACTGACAGTGTTATGGGAACTGTCTAAGATTTTATCCAGATAAAGAGAGGAAAGAGCCTGCAGAGGGGGTTTAAAACAAAAGGTTTGAAAAGTAGTAAAACTCTGTGCTTGCATCTGAGCAAGTTTTGATGATCCAATAAATGGGTTATATGTGCACACCAAAATATCCTTGATTCATTGTTATTTGTGTACAAGGGATGTGTGTGTTTACATGTGTGTATAATCTGTGTGTGTACATAAGTTTTCCTTGTTTATTCCCCTTGGTGGTAGTGGGAATTAGTAAACCACACCATGCTTGAGAAACTATACAGTTCTTTAGGCAAGAAGGTGTTTGGGAGAGAAACTGTATTTATTAATGTTATATGCAATTTATTCTCCACTTATGAGAAAATGATTCTTTAAATGAGGAAAAAAAGTGTTCCTTGCTTAAAAATAAATGCTGGATAATTTGACTCTTACCTGAGGAAACTTTACAGGGCTCAGTAAGAGTTAAGACCCTTCCTGATGCATGAGTATTATTTTTTTTCACAGGTAGGAAAGAACAGAAAGGATTCAGTCTGAAGATGATTTGCCCTAAATTCTCAGTCATCTTCAAGAGAAATAAAATCTATCGCTTCTTTGGCTCTAAAAATGTGTTTCAAAGAGATACACAAACACTTTTCTTTAATGCAAGTTTGATAAAATGCTATGTTTAGGTTTATTTTCAGTTGTCGGTTTCTCTTGGGCTTCTTTTGTTAAAGAGCTTTGATTCACTTTCCGCATCAGAGTCAACCATCTGCATACAGGTATCTCTCACTGGAACAGGCTCCTGTCACTTCCATTTTGCTGTCACACTTCCTATAAGTGCTCAGAGAATTTCAACATAAAATTATTCCCCTGTTCTCCAAGAAGAAAGTAGAAAAATCTATGTGGAGAGTAACAGGAGTTCTAAGTATTTCTGTAGAAATTGACCAAAGAAGTAAGCCCAAGTAATAGGAAAAAAAAAACACCTGATTTGCTAAATCTCAAAATTGATGATTGATAAAGGGCTGATGGCTGTTGATGTAGAAGGCTTTCATTTGGATTTATCTGTGAGACCCCATTGATATCAATATTGACTAGTAAACAAGGCTGCAAATTCTAAAGATTAAGAAAATTGACAATTTACTTTCTTCAAAACAATACAGTATAAAAACAAAAACTTTAAAAGTGTATATATTTAAAGAAAATACTTGCAATCTGAGAAAAAAATTAGAAGAAAAGTGATAATCAATGTATTCTGCTTATTTTTATCCAGTAGTCCTTATCTCGCAACTTAGAATTTCATTTTTAATATATTGAACAAGTTAAAGGGAAAGAATAATTATATATCAGAATAATTATTATATCAGTTTCCAGTTTCTGCAGTTTTTCAAATTATTTTTTGTAACGATTAATATCTTTTAATCCATAATATGGACATTCCACAGGAGAAACTTTCATAAGGAATTATCACCCAATAATTAAGTATACTTTTTCAGATTCAAACTATGGAAACCCTGAAAAAGCTATTGTGCAAGGCAGAACTTTTGGTTTTTGATTAACGGTGAAGCAAATGCGATTGAAGCAGATTATAACGTAATCACATATTGGCTGCACAGATGCTTAAGAATGTAGCATCTGAAGCTCCCTACTTATCATTCACAATGCAAATTTAACAACATACGAAGTCTTGAGGGAAAAATACATTTTTGTAATGCTATAATCTCTGTGTCTATCATAAACTCTGGAGCTTCCTTAAAAAGTGGAAATGTTTAAATGATCTGTTAAATAAAGGTGATGTTTTAATAAAGTAGGACATTGGCTAGATTAAGCCTATACATCTGGCTTAGTTTGAAAGCCACTTTTACATCTTCCCCTATTTGGATGCTTTTATTTGCTGATGGCATTGCATTCACGCTGCCATTTCCACAAACACACAAAAAAAGCATCTCATCCATTTCAAATCCTGTTGACTCATGGGGAAGTGCCCTAGATTTTTTTCTCACACCCAGATGCACTGTAATACTAGTTGCTTCTCTTCCAAAACGAGTTGAATTTTGAGAACAGATTAGAGTTCCTGTGTTTGAAAAAGTGAAGAAGTAAAGATATAGGTAAAAACAAGAACCAGCTTAAAATTATTTTGCCTTCCCTAGAGCACTGCATGTGAACTAGATTACAACCTACGACTCTGCTGGGCAGAGAAGAGGTCATAACAAGAATAAATGTCACACTGTCCTAGCCCTCTAGTTAGATGAGCCATGAAGTGCATACACTGGACATGCACACATACATTCACTAAATCTCCATGCTTGTATGTCTATCTGTGCATTTATAATACGTGTGTCTCTATATGTGTCTCACAGGATTAATGAACTCATGTTTTATTCGATGGTTATTATAGATTTGCTTGGCAAAGTTTCCTGGCACTGCAGCGACCAGGACTTCTCCATTTCTACAATGCTCAGAAAACCTTTGGCCAAGACTATAATTATGGAAGTCCCATGTACAGTTAGTAGAGTGTTAACGCTCCCAAGGAAAGAGCATTCATTTACTCCTTCAGTATTATTTCTTGAGTGATCCTTTTGTGCCAGATGCTGATTGAGGCCCATTGTGAGCAAGGGGACATGCAAGACTGCAGGGGGGCACCCAAACCCTGATTGAAATTATAATAACTAAGCACTGAGTTACTAGATGTCAACCCCACAGGAAAACATGAATAAAAAGGTTACAGCAGATCAGGATAGTAGGACTAAAGTATCAATAATTTTCTAATCGTCCTTGATTACAGAATGCTAAACAGTCTATGCACCAAGTGTGATCAGTGGTCAAAACTAAATTTGTTCTTGTATATTCATTATTAGTTGTAATGTTTTATTTAACTGTTTGATAAGCTCAGTTTATATGTCAGTGTGATGAAGTTATCTCCAGCAAACTCCTTTTTGCCCCCAGCATTGAGGGAAGACTATCAGGTAGGTTTAGGTTGTAATCGCTACACCTAAATCCACACGGCTCTAATAATCATTGTCATTAGTCTAGCCTTGGGCAGAGACAGACCCCCCACACCCGGCCCCCAGGCTGGTTCTACATTTACTTGACTATTGGTAGAAAGGAAAGAAAGGGTTAACCTTTTGGCTTCCTAAAAAAGGATGGTCATAAACTGAGTCAGAAGAGATCTAATAGAAGAGATCAATAAAGTGCTGGTGTGGATGGTGACAATAACAGTCTACAGATGCTTAGAAGCCCATGAGTCATCATCATTAATTTAACTCCACATGGTGTAGGCAGAGTAATAGGATTCAGACAGGCCTCTGAGGGGAAGATCTATCATATTGATCGAGAGCAACCTGCAGGAAGACGGGCTTTTGGGTCTCATGTCTGACAGTGCTATGCAGTGAATGGCAATCGATGGAGCCCTCCCATCTAACTGGACTGCCCATTGCTTTGAACACAGCCTCACATTATGATCTCCTCACTCTCTGTTCTACTTTTAGCCTGAAACTCTGCATCAAGTCACCTGCCCCCTCCCCAGCAGAGTGGGCTTCTGCCTGAGGAGTAACAACCCTCTTTTGTGCTTTATGCTAATACATGGAACCCTACTTTGTTCTTTGGGCTTGGATGTCTCAAATTTGTCAACAAGTTAAATGTCCATTTCTTTTAGAAATGTGGCTTTGCCCTTGGTGTCTGTCATTTCTGTTTCCTGTCAGGGCTTGAAAGCTGACCTCTGAACCCCAGGTGGCAGGGCTCCTGCTCAAAGACTGTCATGCCTGCCTGCCTGCACTTCCCAATGTCACCTGGTGCTAATTCTCCATCACTAAACTCTGCCACTGGTTTGGGGTTACCATTGCTTCAAGCTGGAATATAGATGCTGATTGTTTACCAAGTATCACTTGTGATTTAGAGCTGCTGTCACCAGATGCTGAATTCTGTGTAGTGTTCTAGGTAGTTGCTCAGCTTCCACAAAAAGGTTGTTTTTCCTTTTACATCTTTCTGTCTACCTGATATAGTTAACTAGGCCAAGCCCAGTTCTGTCTTGGAATGTATCAATAAGAGGGGTAGGAGATGCAAGTTGTCCTTGACCTTAAGAAGGACCATTAATAACGGCAACTACAATCTAAAACGTTCATTAATTCAATGATTATCTTTTATTGGCTACTACATGCTAGATGTTGGACTCAGAACAACAACAGCAAAAAAGACAGGACTCTCACTCTCACAGAGCTTATATTTTTAGGCAAGCATGCACACATGCATGTGTATGTTGTTGTTATTGAAAAGAGGGACAATCAAAACCTGTATTGGGTTATAAATAACACAGTGTAGAGAGTTTAAAAAGCTACTTCAAACTGGGTGGTTATGAATTCTCCCTGTGAAGGTGATGTTTGAAGTGACATAAAGAAGCCAACCATTGGATGACCAAAGAGAACATATTTCCGGAAGGGGGAAAAACTGGGCAAAGGTTCAGAAACAGGAATGAGCCTGAGGATCTGTGATTCAGATCAGAGTGACTGGAGATAGTGGACAGGAAAGAAGTGATTAGAATGAGGCTGGCGACTTTGTCAGAGGCTGGATCTTGTGTGACTTTATGAATCATGATAGAGTTTGAGTTTAATTTAAATACAATTGGAAGGCATTTGAGGATTTTAAGGAGGGCAGTAACTTGATTGCGTTATATTTCAAAACAAGCACAGCACCTCTGGGCAGACTGTGGATGTACATGAAAGTCCTGGAGACAGCTGAGATTCCTTAGGAGGCTATTGGATAGTCAAGCAAGAGGGATGGTGCTTTGGACTAGGTTATGTAAACATAAATGGAGAAAAGTGGAGGTAGAATCTGCAGGACTTATGGAAGGATTTGATGTGGGATCATAAATCTTAGATTGTTATCTGGAGCAAAAGGACTGAGGATGGTGTCATCTTCTGAGGATGGGAAAAACTGAAGGGAAAAGCAGGTCTGAAGGAGAAAAATCAAGTGTGCTTTTCTGGCTGTATAGGTTTGAGTTGCCTGTTAAACATGATGTAACTATGAAGAGTAGGCAGGGTGTATACGAATCTGAAGGGCTGGGAGATGTGAGGGGTGAAGATGAAGCATTGGGAGCTGTGAAATAAGAGAGAAACTATATGTTAGTTTTTGACCCGGTTCCTGACATAGAGCTCCTAAATCCCTTGGAATTTCCCCGGTGATAGTATTTTTTGTTTTAATGAGGTGACCCTTGGTAGTCTGGTTAGCCTCCAGATGGGAACTGATGATCAGAAAGACCAAGCCATATTAGATGCTTGGAACTTTCAGCAGCATTGCCCATCCATCTGGAAGGGGAGAGGAGCTAGAAATTGAGTTAATGATCAATCATGCCCAGGTGATGAGGTCTCCATAAACATCCCAAAATTACAGGATCCTGAGAGCTTATGGGTTGATGAACACATCTACATGCTAGGAGGGTGGTGCACCACAACTTCATGGGGTAAGAAGCTCCTGTGCACAGGACCTTCCCAGATCTCACCCTATGTATCTCTTCATCTGGATGTTCATCTGTATCCTTTATCATATCCTTCATTATAAAATAGGTTGTTAAATATAAGTAAGTATTCCTCTGAGTTATGTGAGCTGCTCTAGCAAATGATCAAACCCAAGGATGAGGTCATGGGAATCCCAGTTTATATCCTCTGGGTCAGAAGTACAGGTGACAACCTGGGACTTGCTATTGGCATCTGAAGTGGTGGGGAGGGGAGAGGCAGTCTTGTGAGACTGAGCCCTTAACCTATGGGTAATGATGCTGTCTCCAGGTAGATAGTGTCAGAATTGAGTCAAATTGTAGGACATCCAGCTGGTGTCAGAGAATTGCTTGATGAGTGGAAAACCCATGTATCTGGTGTCAGAAGTATCATGAGTGTGTGAGTCGAGGAAAAACAGAGGAGGAATGTGTTTTTTTTAATTGTTTTTTGTTTATTTGTTTTTTTACAAGAAGCAACAGCACAGAGGTGGCATTTACAGGCTCGGGAGTGGAGGAGGTCACAAGGGGAGAGTGTGGATAGAGAAAAGATGAGGAGTCAGGAGAGACCTTGGATACACTCCAATGTCTTGAAGCCAAGAAAAGGAAAAGGAGCCTGAGAAGTGGTCAGAAATGTAAGGGAACTATATTTAATAGGCCCTTATGTGCTAATTAAAATTTTTTTAATGTTTTGAGGTAACATTACATAAATTTCATGTGTACAACACTATATTTCGACTTCTGTGTACACTATAGCTTGTTTACTGTCAAAAGTTTAGTTTCTATCAGTCAGCATACAATTGATCCCCTTACCCATGTCTCCCTCCTCCCCAGTTCCCTTCTCCTCTGGTAAACACTGCTCTGTTCTCTGTATCTCAGCGTTTGTTTTCATTTGGGTTGGTTTGATCATTTTTTTAAAAATTCCACATATAAATGAAACTTTTATGTAGGTTAACCACTTTAAACTTCCAGAACTAGTTAGAAAGTGAAGTCTGTCCAAGCCCCTCCACTGGCCAGCTGTGTGACATTGGGCAAGTCAACTAGCCTCTCTGTAACTCAGCTTCCTCACCTGTAAAATGAATTTATAAATATATCTACGTCATAGGATTTATGGTTGGAGTAAATGGATGAATATGTATAAAGCCCCTAGAAGAGTGCCTGTTATGTATTAAGCACCCAATAAATGTGATGTAGCAACTGGTTAATAGCAACTATTATCTACCTTTTACACTTAAGTGAGGCTCAGACATGTCTGAATCTTGGAACATCACAGAGTTAGAAAATGGTGGAGCCAAGATTGAAACAATTCTGTTTGATCCCAAAGGGTATAGTTTTTCTACATTCCTTTAATTTAGGACCTTTAAAATAATAATAAACTGACTTATGACCAAGTCATTGTTTTTATCACCCATGGTGCCACAGTGTGGAAAACTGAAATATTTCATTTCAGGTATCATTTCAACCTTCATTCCCCATAACCAAATCTTTTTATGAGACGCTGAATGTTAACAAAACTCACTTTACTTTCTGTCTTGTCTATAGTGACTAAGTATACTCTTTTCCCCTCAGAAAAAAGGTTAGTTCAGAGTTGGAATGAGGCAAAAATGCTCATACAACTAGCAAACCAAATAATCAGCTCTCATATAAGTATATAATGTGTTGACCATTATTATTTTGTTTGTTTGTTTTTTATGGTACACAGGCCTCCCACCGGAGCACAGGCTCCGGACGCGCAGGCCCAGCAGCCATGGCCCACGGACCCAGCCGCTCCACGCCACGCGGGACCCGGACCGGGGCACGAACCCGCGCGCTCCGCACCGGCAGGCGGACCCCCAACCACTGCGCCAGGAGGGAAGTCCGACCATTATTTTTTTAAAGGTATATACTTAAATGTTTTATTCATAGGTGCATGGGATTAAAAAGTTTAGAAGTCGCTGATTTAGACAATGATGTATGGGTTTAGCTTTCCTACTGAGTATCTTGGGTTTTATCTCTACCTGGCCTCTCCTCTGCCCAAACTTCTCTCAACCTGCTGGTCTTTATAAAGTGAAACAAATTGCAATAACTCCTCTGCATGTACCTTTGTATAAATATTTCTTCCATATTTTTACATACTTGCTTGCATATTTTACATTTGTCCACATTAGTGTTGTCTTTCATTAGTTTTGGCTATTTAAAATACTAAAGATATTAATGATTAAATTTTCTTTTTGTAGTACCTTCCATAGGCAGTAAGCTAATTGACAACCCTGACGCTGTTTGCTTTTGTTCCTGAAGAAATTATTGTAGGATTACAGATTTCACTGAAACTTATTGATTCTTGTATAAATAATGGGTGCTGGGCTTCCCTGGTGGCGCAGTGGTTGAGAGTCCTCCTGCCGATGCAGGGGACATGGGTTCGTGTCCCGGTCCGGGAAGATCCCACATACCGCGGAGCGGCTGGGCCCATAAGCCGTGGCCGCTGAGCCTACGCGTCCGGAGCCTCTGCTCCGCAACGGGAGAGGCCACAACAGTGAGAGGCCCGCATACCACACACACACACACAAAAATGGGTGCACTTAGTAGACGTTGGGTATGTTTGGAGTTGGCACAGTTTTTCTGGGGTTAAGAGCGTTTTGATGATATTGACCCTGTTCACTTTATGTCAAAACAATAAATCACTTTCCTTAGGAAAAATTTTATCTCAATCATTTAAATTTATTTGGTATTTGTTGAGATATAAAGAACCCAATTTCATACCACAAATTGTTCTAAATGGGATACCTCCTCTGCATCTTTTCTGGCCAAAACAAATATATAATTTCATGTCTCAATGGTTATGTCCATTTAAAAATTTTCCCATCTGGGGACAACCATGGTCTCCAAAACAGTACCACTGATTTTAACCCCACGCCCTTTTCTTTTTCTAAATATATTTTTTTAATTTTACATTGGAGTATGGTTGATTTACAATGTTGTGTCAGTTACACTTATACATATATCCATTCTTTTTCAGATATTTTCCCATATAGGTTATTACAGAATATTGGGTAGAGTTCCCTGTGCTATACAATAGGTCCTTGCTGATTATTTTATATATAGTACTGTGTATATGGTAATCCCAAACTCCTAATTTATCCCTCCCCTCATGTGTCCCCTTTTGTAACCATGTTTGTTTTCGAAGCCTGTGAGTCTGTTTCTGTTTTGTAAATAAGTTCATTTGTATCATTTTCTTTTTTAGATTCCACATATAAGTGACATCATATGATATTTGTCTTTGACTTCATCTAGTATGATAATCTCTAGGTCTATCCATGTTGCTGCCAATGGCATTGATTTTTTAAAACTTTTTATTTTATACTGGAGCATAGCCGATTAACAATGTTGTGATAGTGTCAGGTGCCCAGCAAAGCGACTCAGCCATACATATATATGTATCCATTCTCCCCCAGACTCCCCTCCCATCCAGGCTGCCACATAACATTGAGCAGAATTCCCTGTGCTATACAGTAGGTCCCTGTTGGCTATCTTTTTAAAATACAGCAGTGTGTACATGTCAATCCCAAACTCCCTAACTATCCCTTCCCTCCACCTTTCCCCACCCCCCACTGGTAACCATAAGTTCATTCTCTAAGTCTGTGAGTCCATTTCTGTTTTGTAAATACATTTATTTATATCATTTCTTTTTAGATTCTGCATATAAGCTATATCATACAATATTTCTCTTTCTCTGTCTGATTTACTTCACTCAGTATGACAATCTTTAGGCCCATCCATGTTGCTGCAAATGGCATTATTTCATTCTTTTTTCATGGCTGAGTAATATTGAATTGTATATATGTACCACATCTTCTTTATCTATTCATATGTCAATATGTTGACCATTATTGTTAATTAAAAAAATAATTGTTTTAAAAGCAGATTTATTAATTTTCACTATGTATATACCAAATATGGGACTCAGTCTCAAAAAAATAATAATTTTTAAATGAAACATTGTCTATTAATTTCAAGTAAATAAAGCAATTCAAGTTAGGTTAATTAAGTATTGTCAAGAAAAGGAGTTGGGAAGCTACTTCAATAAATAGAGAAGAATGATTTGTACTTAACATATTTGTTGTTCATCTGTAAATTGGTGTTTTTAATTGTTTTAAAAAAATTTGTTCTCTTCAGCAAATTAAATGTTCCCCTATGCAAGTGTTAGACTATTTTATTGGCAAATTTTGTGAAACAAAGTTAGCTTCTGCTTAATTTCTATCCAAATTAATGAAGGTTTCTTTCATTTATGAGATTCTAAATCTTTTCTACTGGTGCTAAAATTAGATTCTATTACTAAATTTGAGAAAGGAGGAGAATTTCTCTGTCCATAATTCCAATATCCAATTCAATAAATTATGTGAAAGGATTGTTGTTACTTTGGAAGAAACTGTGAGGAACATCTGCCAACACTAAGAGGTGACAGGTCTGACTACAATTTTGTTTGAGTATACCACAGGGCATTACCCATCACAGACAACCTTTAAATGTCAGAAGGGAGGAAGAAAAAAGGGAAAGAAAGAAAGAGAGGGAGGGAGGAAGAGAGGCAAGCTGGGGAGGAAAGAGGGAAGGAGGCAGGGAGAAAGGAGGAAAAACAATCTCCTTGATGAGAGTTTGGTTTGGAAGCACTAGTTTCTGAACAAGTTCAATCACCAGGGACTAGCTCAACTCTGAAAAGTTTCCAAACTTAGGCTGATGTGCTCTGTTGAAATTCACCCAAGAATTGCACACCTTGTTGCTGAGGAGTCACACCAGATGTCCTGTCCAAGGACTAATAACATTTGTTCCTGTAGGCTTCACATCCATATGTGAAGAAGCAGAAGAGAGCATTTCAGAGCTGGTTAGTCAACTTTAAGTTATGTTTAGTGTACTGTATTGGGATTACAAAAGCATTTTCCAGATGGCATCATAAAGTCGGTTCATTTTTGCAGAGCACCATCTCATTTTTGAGAAATAGCCCCTTGTTTTTCATTCCACTTGGTAGTTTTAGAATTGCTTTCTTTTGCCATAAATGCAACACAAACTGGAGGGTCGGGTAAGATATCTGCTGTGTATTATGAAAAATGTCTAACAGACTGTGAGTTTTCAGCTATGAATTGACGAGGTAGATGATAAGATATTGTCTTAACCACTGGCCAGGCCATCAAGGAGACAGAGTGCCAGATGGATGTTGGGATTCTACTTCCACTGTTAACGATATAACCTTGTGTAATTCACTTAATCATACTGTGTTTCAATGTCTACATATGTATGAGAGCTATTCTAACTCTCAGAAATTCCTCTGTGAGCCATCCAAGGCCCAGCTGTCACTAGTTGTTTCTCTACCTGCTTATCTGCATGAACTCTGCTGTAGCCAAATTGTTCAACTCACCTTCTTCTAAATACGCTTTGTACTTTTCCAAATTCATGTCTTTCATCAAGCCCTTTCCTTGGCCTAGAGTGCACTTTCTCTTCTTCTCTGTCTGGCCCACTACTACTTGTCCTTTTGAGGCAAGCCTCCTCCTCAATGAAGGTGTGCGTATTCATGTAGCTCTATGATGGGATTTTACACATGTAATCTCATTTAGTCCTCAGAACAGTATAAAGTAACTATTTTAGACTTATTTTATAGATGAGAATATGTGACTCTAATTAAATGCTGATTGTTCCAAAGTCTAAAGGTGTTATCAGAACCTGGACTAAATTCAGATTTCTTGGACACCATGAGTTCCTTCCAGTGCTCCACAGTCTCCTTGTAACATTTCTTGTATTCTTTGTTGCAGTTATTGTTATTACTTTTATACGTTTTTAACATAAAAATTCACGTTTCCTTAAATAAATAGTAAATGCCTTGAAGAAAGGAATAGTATTTGCATGTTTCTTACACTAGAATGTAAGCTCCATGGGAGCAGAGAATCTGACTCTGTTATTCACTGTTCTTACTCCAGCTTATACAGCAGACCCTGGCAGATAGTAAACAAAATATAAATATTTACTGAATGAATTTCTGTATGTCTCTTACAGCAACTAGCCTTGCACATAGAGGGTACCAATAAATACTTGTTCTTCTTGTGCAATGAGACTGTCCTCCATAAAGATTTTTAGATTAAAATCTTCTTGGATATTTACAAAATGCTTTCCTTTTCCCCCTTTCTATGCCTGTTATTTACTTTCAGATATTGATCTTGTCTACTTAACATGGCTATTCTCAACTCAGTAATTGAATCATTTACCCTACACTTGGCTTCGCATGCTGACACCAAACACTGCCATGTTTTTTTTTTTTGCGGTACTCGGGCCTCTCACTGTTGTGGCCTCTCCCGTTGCGGAGCACAGACTCCGGACGCGCAGGCTCAGTGGCCATGGCTCACGGGCCTAGCCGCTCTGCGGCATGTGGGATCTTCCCGGACTGGGGCACGAACCCGCATCCCCTGCATCGGCAGGCGGACTCTCAACCACTGTGCCACCAGGGAAGCCCAACACTGCCATGTTTGTCTCTGGTGATGTGGAATGAACGGCATGAGATAAAAAGTTGCTTACTAAATATCATTTATTGAGTACTAATTGTCCCCATGCTAAGCAGCTCATTTATATTAGTTTACTTAATTCTCAGAGAAGAACAAAGATTCTTTTTACAGGTTAGGAAATTAGTTTTCAAAGAAATTAAGCAACTTGCTTACAACCACATAGCCAATAAAATCATGAGCTAGGATTAAAGCCCAAGCTCTAAACCACTGAGCTCAGCTACATCCATCAGTCTTGTGATGCTCTGGGAGAGGAGGCTGAATATTCCCGTAAACTGGCATGATCAAATTAGACAAGTCCTAACAGTAAGGTGAATAGTGGAACTGCATTTTGGGGGCTTGACTATTGGGAAAACTTCCAAGTCATTGATAGCCACACAAATATCAACTGTTTCTGATTGTTTTGTTACCATAGTCTGAGAAATTATTAAACATTACAACTAAAGTTCCAGCTCTTAGTAATGTTATTTTGTTGGTAAAAAATAGGTTCTATTCATTAGTGGAAGAAAATCATTAATATGTAACATTATTATCTCTAACTTCAACCTAGTAAAGGCCATTTTGAATATGAATAATATTTCACCAGCCTTATTTAGTAAGACTTCATCAGCTAAATTGACTTTAGTTTTGGTTTGGCATTGAGTCACATCTTTTTGTTATTTCAGGGAGTCAGAATGAGTGAATCAGCAGTGTTCAGTGAATATTTAAATATGAAAATAAAAACACAATGTAAAACATGACTTCTAAGTATTTGCAACAGCTTTCACAGTTGTTATAATTTTGGAGCTGGTGAGAGTTTAGTTGTTCTGTCTTCTAAAATGAACTGTATTTAGAACCTTGGCTTAGCCCATTTTTAATCTCTTCTGATAAGTACTGTTAAATAAGTTATTATCGTTGGTGCAACATAATCAGACAAAAAGTGTTCTAGGTTGCAAACTTTTAGATTTTTAGAATTCATATGCTATTTCTTTCTCTAGTACCTACCATACATAACACTGGACAAATTTCTCATAAAACAGGTGTTAGTTTATTCAACTCTAAGTTGAAGTTAATATATGACTCAAAGAATTTGAAAGGAATCTATAAACATACAGAGTGCTTAGAATTCCTTTAACCAAATCACAATGCAAATATTAGGTAGAGGATTGTGACATTCTGATATTTTATCCATTTAATTTCTCATTTTGATATCTGTGTAGTATGGTAATGGATGAACAGCAAACAGTAAATTTAGTTTATAATACCTGTTATGCATTCCAGATGATAGGGGAAAAACCTGGAGGGTAACTTAGGAAAGAGTATTGTTGTGTGGCTGTTGTGATATTAATAAATCAGTAGCTTCTGACAGACTCAAGCAGGGAGCTTACTCTTACCTTATTGTAGGAGTCTAAGGTCTCCTGATCTGCAGGCTTTGAATCCTTGCTTGGAAGAAGATTAAACAGCACCTCATTTTATGGTAAATCAGTAAGTAATGATAAATTATTTAAATGACTGCAGTTTGCTTTCTTCTTGAGTATATGTACTATAAGCAGAAGAGTCTTTAAAAAGGAATCGGACATCCTTTATTAGCAAAATGATACGTTCGTTACGTATTCACTAAATATGCATTGAATACCTACTATGTGTTAGGCTCTACACAAGGTGCTGAATTTCAGTGATGAATCAGATATGGTTCCTACCTTTAAGACACTCACCATCTAGAGGAAGAGAAAGATGCATCAACAGCTAATTTCAGTATGCATTCCAAAGTCATATTTTTTGTTGGAGGTGTCATAACCAGAAGAAATAATGTGGGAAACATGGCAATATACCCAAAAGTTAGATAAGAAGGGTTACAGGATAAAAATCTATTATATAGGCGCAGTCTGCTTGCGCCCTGAGCCGTGCACACGCAGTGATGGTAGGATGGTGGAGTTGGTACCTTTTGCGGTTCCCATCGGGGGTGACAAAACCTTGCTGGTGTGGGAGCTGAGCTCTGGACCCACGGCCGAGGCCTTGAAATCTTCTCCCAATTTGGCCTTCTGTATTCGGTTCAAGTCTTCCCAAACGCAGTCTTCCCAAACTGCTGGTCCTGGGTTCTATTCCATCATCAAGTTTTATTCAGCAACGGATGCCCACAGAGCCCAAAAGGCATGTGACCGGAAGCAGCTTTTTCAGACATCTCCAGTGAAGGTTCGTCTCGGCACCAGACATAAGGTGGTTTAACATAATACGCTTGCCCTAAACAGCTCCAGATGCCAAGAATTGGCAAATTACTACTTTGGCTTCAGTGGGTGGTCAAAAAGGATCATCAAGAGGTGGTGTTGCCCTCCCACGAGTACAGGAGTCCCGGAGTTGGCATGGCTGAGGATCCTTTGGATAAGTTGGAAGAAGGGTCATTATCATTCCTTATGAAAAGGAAGGTGACGCAGAAGCTTGCTATTCAGAAGGCTATGACAGATGAATTCCAGAAATTGCTGATTGTGGTTTTAGAAAGTGGTAAAATAGCTGTGGCGTATAGACCCTGTAAAGAGGTCACAGATGCTAGAACTGAAGAGGAACTACAGGATTTAATTCAAGTATGTGGAGATAAAAACTCAAGGGGTACACACCCAGTGTAGCCATAATTCAAAACAACCAGCAGGATTTGGAAGACTTTGGCATGTCTACTCAGCTCAGTCATCCTTAGGAAAATGTGAAACTCTGAAACTGCTTTTGAGGCAGGGTATTTCTAGGACTTTTCCAAGTCCCGAGCCTTGTCTCTGGCCCCTTATTTGAAGTTTGGAGAGCAAGATTGAGGGCCATCAGTGTACGTCTACAGTTGTGGACACAGGAGAAGACACAGGTCTTTTAGAACTCCCCTCAAATAGAATTGCAGGGATTTGGGAACAAAGTAACTATGACCTTAAGTGTGATTATGCTACAGTGTTTAAAAACTATTCATGCCTTTCAAGTAAGGTATATTACCCAGATCTCAGCATCTCATATATATCTTGTGTTAAATATTTTGCCGAAAAACCTTTCTGTATACCAATTATATGGATGCCTCGAATTAGGGATTAAGTTGTCAATGTAATTTCTAAAAGAAAACATTAATGTACTGCATATAGGATTTTTATTAAAAAGGAGCAAAAAATGTGTTTCATGTCATTGAGAGCTTAATTTGGGGCTAGATTATTTAACTCACCCCAATGTTGCAAAGTTTGTTTTGAAGGGAAGAAAGTAGAGAAAGAAAAGGTGGTTATGTTCCGAAAAATGTAAAAATTTTGAAAGTTTTTCCTGTACAAAATAATTATTTTAATTCAATTTAAATCAGTCAAGGAAACTTCAGACATATCCATGTTTGGGCTTTAAGAAGTCTAGCTTCCTGTGAAATGTGAGAGGAAAGGATTCCATATTGATACTAAAGATTTCGGAAACCTGATTATAACAACAGATCCATTCCTAAATGAGGCCAATCTTGGAATCAGTTCCATTTAGAAACCATTATGTGCTAGGCACGGGAAATAAGATGAAGCTCCTTCTCTCTTGGAGTTTAGTTGTTAAATGTGTACCAGACAATTAAAAAGGACTAAAATTAAATAGATTATGAAAAGGACTGTGAAGAAAGTAAACTGGGTGCTAGTTACAGTATTTCAAGAAAATTACTTAACATGCTGACTTTAACATTCTAAGTGTCTTCTCCATGTGTGCACACAGGGAAGACCTCTGAAAAGTGACACTGTAGTTTTTTCTAGATTAATGGCTCTGTTGAGACAAGGCGGGGTGGGAGAAGTTTTCCCATGTTAATGTAAAGGGCCATTCACTTGGTTTTAGACTCTCTTTCCCAGAATGAATTGCTCATCTGCCCCAAACCCCTCCTACAGAAGTTCTGGAGTCATCACTGTTTCAGTGGTAACCCCTAATAATAGAGTGGTGAGTTAATAATGAGACGTGAATACTGAGAGTTTGGAGGAAATGGCAACATTTTATTTTATTTTTTTTGTTTGTTTTTTTTACATCTTTATTGGAGTGTATTTGCTTTACAATGGTATGTTGGTTTCTGTTTTGTGGCAAAGTGAATCAGGTATTCATATAAAATAATTTATTATATAATAATAATGTTTAGAAAGTACAGAATTTATATATGGTAATCTTGATGCAAAAGGAGGTGGAGCAAAGAGTTGGACAAAGGGTAGAGGCAATTGAGGCAAGCAGACCCGACCAATGAATGCACAGGTGGGGAGGAGCTATGGAGGGAACTTGTCTTCTGGTCTATGCAAGACAAAGCAGGCTTCAAATTCCTGGAGGAAGCTGGTGACAAAAGAACACAGATTCTCCCATCCATAGAAACCTCTGGTAGAGTCAACAGAAGCCTTAGACTCTTCCCCAAGGAATCAGAGGAGAATGGGGAGATCTAGGGGAAGCTGCAGGAAAGGCCATGGCCACCTCTAATATAATAATAAAATGGCCTTGCTTACTCATCTTCATGTCAACTTCATAAGCCTTGACCAGGCTTATATGATGAGGTAATACATAACATAAATACCACAAAAATGTGGAATTTCTCTTGCATTTGCCTTAATGATACAACATTCTCCTCTCCCTGCTTGTTTTTCCTTATCTGGGAGACATGAGGCTGATGTTGTCCAATGGTAGAGGGAGGGGGAACTGAAACCCCAAAATTTATATTCTTAATTTGAAGCTTAAATGCTTTGATCTAAGTGAGAGATATAAATATTTTAGAATAAAATATTTGATAAGCTGGTTATTTCCTCTTCTCACCAGTGTTGTAATATTTTAGTTTGGGTCTGCTGCTGGGACAAGGTAGAGTTTCTAAATTTGGCTGAACTTGCACATTAAATGGTGGAGAAATCACTGAGTGACTTGAGTCACCCTGGAGAAACCTACAGAAATAAGGCTCAAGGTAGAAATTAAGTCCAATTTAGGAAAACAGAGAAAGCCACATTTTTTGCACACTAGAATTTGTGACTTGAGGGAGTTGCATCAGCTAAACTTACTTTCAAAAGTCAGTTGGGGGCCATATGTGATTTCATGGACATTCATAGCCAAAAATGTTTTCCATTTCTTTTCTGATGCCCTCAATTTTTTTAATGCAGTGATATGTGTTTCATTCTATAAACAGGATCTTAAGTTAACTAGATAACAAGAGTTTCTATTACTATGGAATTAATTTGTCAATCAGGGAGGACTAGTGATTGATTATCAAGGTCTCTCCTATATGAATTTATAAAGGTTAGATATCAATACTTGGAGATTTGAGGTCACCAGTAATGAAAGTGTTGCTGGAAGAAGAGGCAAATGGACTCTCCAAAGGAGAATAGTTTTCTAAGGTGTTGTTGTAAACAGTTCTTCCTTCCATGATTTATGAAGATGTTTCATTTAAACAAACTAATTTCTGAGAAAAATTAGTGAGAAAAATCACTCTCTCTGCATTTTAGGTGCTGAAAAGTGCTTTAGGAGCCTTGCACAATTTGACTTAAACTTCTTTTTGTAAGTTTTTATTTGCTAAAGCTTAAAATCCCTCTCTAGGAGTATTTTTTAGAGGAGCTTTATAATAATTCATAACTGAAATCCTGATTCCTTGCACATGAAATGCTGCAGTTATGGGAAATGATGTTATGCTGAAAAATGTGTCTAGGAATGCCCAGATAGGTGTAAATAGGAATCCCACCCTGATATCACACTGAGTGTTCTCCAGGAGGCAGGCATGCCTGGAGAACACAGGGGCTCCTGAGAAAGAACTCACTCTAAAGGAAAAGAGTTCATCAGTACTTTCACTGTTGTGGCACAGGTTCAGTCCTTGATCAGGGAGCTAAAATCCCACAAGCCGTGTGGTGATGCGGCCAAAAAAAACCAGGAAAAGAGTCCAGATTCAGATTCACAAGGTTGCCCTACAGACTTATCTAGTCTCAGGTTGAGGGACTGCAGTCAATAGTGGATAAAACCTCAAAGAATCAACTCACTAAAATCTCTGTCAGACATTGACAACTCAATGAGGCTATGCTTTGTGGCCTCTGTAATGACAATTGGGTGAAAGACACTTGCCCAACCACAAGGTGACTGTTGGAACCTAGAGAAGCTAAGCAATGGACATGGTAGCCTGGGCAGCAAACTGGGGAAGTCTGTGTCTGGAGACGAGAAGCTGTATCTTGCTTCAGCAGCTTCTCTTTGGTTGTGATAGAAGATGGCAGAAGCTGTAGTCATCACTCCGGGAGCTGCAATGCAGGAGAGGAAAATGAGCAACAGGGCCCAGTGTGGTAGGTGTGGTGGGTAAAAGGACTTATTCCTGAGCTTAAGTGAGACAGTTCTTTGCTTCTCTGTCTCCTCTGAGTGGAATGTGAAGAAATGGAGTCAGGGAGTGGGGAGTGGGGACAAAGTCAAGGAAGGTTTACTTCAGATTTGGGCAATGCATCCAAGTAAATTTTTGAGTTACACCTTGTTTGGGATCCTTTCAATTGGGGAGTCCTCTGAGCTAGTCCTGGCACTTTTATCAACTTCACCACCTTAAGGAATTCTTTTAAGGTACAGGTCCACCACAGAGAGACCTAGCTGCTTAATTGTGGCTTCTGAGTGGGTAGAGAGTAGTGGTGGTGGTTGTTATTGTTATTGCTCTCCAGGTAATGGGTATTCAATGTAAAGGGAAGTTCACCCAGTGAAATAAAAAGAGTATAGGGGAAGGAGGCTTTAATTAGCCTCTCCTGGATTCATTTTCTTCACCTGTCAAAATAAGGTGATTCTTAACATGGAGTGTGCAACAGAATCATCTGAAGAACTTAAAACCAAAAACAGCAGCTACCCGAGCCTCATAAATGCATAACAAGTTAGATAAAATGCATATGCATATTAAAAGAACTCCATAGGTGTGTCCACCCATTGGTTAAGGACCTGAACCAGATTTTTTTACAGGTTCCCTTCCAACTTAAAAATACTATTTTTCCTCACGTATTTGTATATATTGCTTGTAAGAGATTAAATTAGCACAATATATTTAAAAACCTTATGAATTTGTCTGCCCTCTAACTTAATAAGTCCTTTTATAGAAATTTATCCCTCAGAAATTGGGTCATGTATGCAAATATATGTATTCAAGAATAATCATTCTTTTTTTTTCTTTTTCTTTTTCTTTTTTTTTGTGGTACGCGAGCCTCTCACTGTTGTGGCCTCTCCCATTGCGGAGCACAGGCTCCGGACGCACAGGCTCCGCGGCCATGGCTCACGGGCCTAGCCGCTCTGCGGCATGTGGGATCTTCCCGGACTGTGGCACGAACCAGTGTCCCCTGCATCGGCAGGCGGACTCTCAACCACTGCGCCACCAGGGAAGCCCAAGAATAATCATTCTTGATTATAAAAGAAAACTGTTAAAACAACAAAACTATTAACAACAAGATCTTAATTATGAGATAAATTATGGTATACCCCTAAAAAAAATAATGTGTAGTCATTGGAAATTAAATTTTAAGAGAATAATTAGTGACGTGGAAAATGCTCATGATATACTATAAAATGAAGAAAAGCAGATTTTAAAGTATATGTGAGTATAATCATCTGTGATTATTAACATGTGTGAGAAATATGCTGAGGGAAAGAAGTTAGGAACAAAGGAGTACATACTGTGTGATTCCATTTATATAAAACTCTAGAAATGACAAATCTAGTTGATGGTGATGTAAAGCAGATGAGTGGCTGCCTGCAGCAGGGAGCAGAGACGGAGATGGGCTGAAGGGATGGGGACACAAGCCACCTTGTTGAAGTGATGGGAATGCTTTTCATCTTAGTTGTAATGGTTACACAAGTGAATGCATTTGAACAATGGAAATTAGTACATTTTATTGTATGAAAATACTACTTCAATAAAAACTACAGACTGAAACTTTGTATAAAGTTTTCTATAAAATGTTTTTTCTAAGTACCTAAAATGTTAACTGTTTAAAACAGGTAAACTATTGAAACAAAACCATGGAAACACTATTTCATTTTTACAAATGTATGTGTCTGTGCCTTAAAAACAAATTAGAAGTATATAAATATAAATATATATGGTAGTTATTATACTTGGGTGGTGGAATTAGAGGTGATTTTTTTCTTTATACTCCTAGTCTTTCAAATTTTCTATAATGAACATTTTGATGTTAAGAAAATAATCATTTTAAAATTCATGTTTAGATGATACTAAGCTGAACCCCCAAAGCACTAGAAGAATAGGTGAGCTAAGAGTTTAAAAAACCTAGTTATTCTTATCTTAATAAAATGTGACCTTAAAAAACAAACAGAGGTAGCAACAACGTGGGTGCAAAGTGACCCAGTGGGAACGTGCACTTGAGGTAGTGAGGACACCAAATACAGAAACACAGCGTGTTGGCACGTGTGAACGCCTGCTTCCTTTCACTGAGATGGGCAGTATCTTGGCCAGCTGTAGCAGGAACTCAGGCCTATTTTTATTTAGGAGCTGAGCTCCTGCTGCCTTCCTGAGCTGAGCTGGTGCCCTGCTGTTGTCAGCTCGCTGTACTCCCCGGGGTCCCCAGCCCTCTGATCACTGGCCTGCACATCTCCTCGTCACAGGCCCTTATAGCGCCCCAGACCATAAAAAAGTAAAGGACACGCCAGAAATGAAGGAAATGACACAGGCAGTTGCTCTCAAACAAATAAGCAGAGGGGGAAAAAATATGGCTGGGAACCTAAACAAGGATGCAGGAAAGGAAGTAAACAAGCAAACAAAGCTCAAAGCTAAGATCTCCCAAAACAAAAGCCCAGCACCAAAGTCAGTTCTAGGGGAAAATAAAAATCTTCTCACAGAGACCAGGGGAAATAGAGAACTTCCTTACTAGCAGTGACTCAACAAATACCCTATAAACCCATTGATTGTGAAATCCTGGTCAGCTCTCTGGGTCTGTTAGCTCCAGAAGAATGAGGTGGCTTAAGTCTAGACAGACCTTGGTCACTTCACAGGGTAATCTTGGAATCCAAGCCTAGATCTCCCAGTTGTGCTCTTGGGGGGGCGCCATTCTCATAGAATACAATGAAAGGTGTCCACAGAGTGATGCAATATGTTAATAATCACTTACCAACCCTCATCTGTAAAATAGGACTCATTATCCCTGCTTCACATTCTGTGGTACAGCTCAGTGACGTGATTATGTAGTACTGCAGTTTCTCTGGGGCTCACTAACTTCTGGTCCAGATGAGATTACAATAGCAGTTTTATTGCCTCTTATTTTTTTTAATTTATTTTTTAAATTTTTGGCTGCATTGAGTCTTCGTTGCTGCATGCGGGCTTCCTCTAGTTGTGGCGAGCGGGGGCCACTCTTCATTGCATTGCGCGGCCTTTTCGTTGCAGTGGCTTCTCTTGTTGCAGAGCACTGGCTCTAGGCACATAGGTCTCAGCAGCTATGGTATGTGGGCTCAGTAGTTGTGAGGCACAGGCCCGGTTGCTCTGTGGCATATGTGATGTTTCTGAACCAGGGCTCAAACCTGTGTTCCCTGCATTGGCAGATGGATTCTGAACCACTGAGTCACCAGGAAGTCCCTTATTGCCTCTTTTTAGCCCTCTGTGTTATACTTCATTAGGGGGATACTTGGGACTGCTTACATTTAAATTCTTAGAGGTTTTTCTACAGCTTTAACCATTTAGAGTTATATTTACTGATCTCTCTTTTCCTAGAATGTAGATATGACACCACCATATAAGACTAGAAATAGCTTCAGATCGAAGACAGTCCATTTGTGTTTTAATTACTGCCCCCTTCAGCCCTGATACTTGGCTACCAGATCAAAACTCAAGTCGGACTCCATCTTCCCTTAGAGTGAGTTCTTGACTAAGAAACTCCTCAGTCCTTCATGTAATTGGACATCCATTGGGCATGAACCTTGGCTGTAGATGCAAAGTTATAGTGCCTGCCTGTGTCATTGTAAGAAGCTCTCAGGAAAAAGAAGCTGTGGATCTCATTGTCCACCTGGAAATGTGGGTCATGTGAATGAAAGACCAGGGAAAATACCCTCTTCTGAGAGTTCTTCCAAGGTTCTTCTCAGATGTCTGAACTGAGGATCCAGAGAGATTGTGAAGATTGAGGGGACAAAAGAAAAGTTTGCATTCTGTTCTTCTTTTGCAGTACTTGGTTAATAGTCATGTAGAAGCTCTAGGATTTATTCTTAACATATGTCAACTATTCATGCCAGAATTGGCCTCTCATTTAATATATTTTATTAAACACTGATCTTATGAGAAGATTAGAAAGTTTAACTTATTATTAAATTACAATTAACAGACTAGTAAGGAAGCATACATCTAAACTTTTGCGAGGGAAACATAGGTGGAAATCTAACACTTTCTTGCTCTGCAGATTATTTCAGGAATAATACCGTATCTTACATAATCATCTAGAGTCCAAGCTGCTGAAATATTCTGCTGCATCCAATCCCTTTGAAGAATGTGCTAGATGAGCCCCTCCAGCCCAGGGTCCAGAGATCCCGGAGAGCAGGATGGAATGATTCAGTTGGCCCTTGGCCCATCCCAGAAGTCTGGCCCAAAGTGAGTGCTCAATAAATGTCATTACTCCATCTCCAGTGTTTCTTTTAGTGAGTGTCTGGGGTGAGCAGGGAATAGCACACACCAAAGGCCCCTGCCTGCTTGGAGAAGCCTGGTACAAATGGAAGGTTGTGATACTTTCAAAAGGGCAAGGAGTTGTAAGAAGTGCAGAGTTGCAGAAAATCTGAGCTATTTCTGACTATAACATGAGGTAAAATAAATAATAATTGTCAAGCAATGCCAAAGAAGGAGAAAAATGTCAGAAATGAAAAAAAAAATGTTCAATTTCAATGGCAAAGAGCAGAGGGGTTCAAAAAAGTGAAACAAATTACTACTGCAATTTAAAAAACAACAAAACAGGTTAGAGTTTACAAACATTAGATGGGAAGATTAGCTCAATGCAAGTTTACCAAAAGTATGCAGAAATCCTAGTGTGTCAGTCAGTAACATGCTGTGGCTGTTTTGTTTTGTTTTGTTCTTTTAATGTAACATGACACCCGATTATTACAGGATCAAAGATCCCAGAACAAATGCTTCCAATGTACTTGGAAATAATGATATATTTGTTGAAGACTCTTGTCCTCTTTGTAGATGAACATCTAAGTGATATGAGAGAGAGCTGGACAGTCACTATTAGAAAACAAAGATACAGATTTAAGATAGCAAATCTAAGAATAAAACTGATAGAGAGTTCCTATTGTTTAACTCAGGAAAGTGAGGGCTGAGAGATGATTTAGTATGTGTCTCCAGTCTATAAAGGGTCATTATCTGGTGGTTTATGACCATCTGTTCTTTACCACCCCTAAGGATGGAAAAGAGGAAATGAGCTTAAACTACAGGAAAATAAATTTAGGTTAGACCAAAGGGACTTCCAGACTAAGGCCTGTGTAACATTGCAGGCCTGAGTGGTTGTGGCATTTCCTCCCCTAACCTCATCTGGGACCCAGACAGGCATTTACCCATCTGGGATGAATTCTCTGTAGCCCAGAGGGGACAAGTCTTTGAATATTTTCAGACTGTAAATATTATTGAATGTCACTTTGATATAACTTACTCTCTTCTGTCTTAAAGCTTTGGTCTGGATGGAAATCCTTCTTACGTCTTGCGTAAAGAGTTATCTGTTGATTTTACTGGCCCACAATTAGTGAGAATGAACTTTCCATTGATTGACCACTAAGCTGTGGGCTTGTCCATTCACATCCTTCTGCCCTGTTACTCAAATATCATCAAGAGCTGTTTCTACAATAAAATCTGAAGCATCCCCTTGCTTGGGATCTTCCCATATCTTAAGGGTCTTGGCAGATTGTATGAGGCCTTCCTCAAGCTGGTTCAGTCAGCTCGTTGACATACAACTCCTGCTCATCTTTCTTCTGTCCCAGCTATGCAGAGCCTCAGTCTCCAAGCTTGACATGGCACCTCACCACCCTATTCCTGTTCACATGCATCTACTTCTGTATAGAATGTTGTTACCACCCTTGTCTGGGTGGCAAACTAGAAAAACTTCAATTCCATACTAAAATGTTTCAGTATTTCTTAAAGATTTTCTGACTTTCCTACGGAAACCCATACTCTCCTTCCCCCTAAAACTACAGTCCTTTGAGCACTTTTACGCCCATGGAGAATTTAACACGGATTATGGTGAGCTTCAGTCTATATTTCCATCAAACTATAGTAGAGTTAAGAGCAAGAATGGAGATAATTTTGATCCCTTATGCCCAATTGACCAATAAATATTTGTTAAATAACAGGAAGAATGAATAAGTGAATGATAGGTAAACAGTTGTGAAATTGTTCTCTAGCATTAAAGGTAGAAATTATTACCACTGGCAAAAACTAAAATTGTAGCAGAGTAATAGAAAAAAACTTGACAGTTGCTTTCATTTTATTTCTACTCGTCATTCTAGTCCCAAAACAATTATTGGTTTACATTGGATACTCTGCTTGTATTAATGCTGTTAACAAATGAGTATTTGTTGTTGATACAAACTAGCATTTGCATTTGTAATGTTTTCTTGTCCTTTATTGACATTACTGATATCTGAGGTTTAGCCAACTTTTTATACATATACTCATACATAATAATCTTCCATGGAAACTAAAATATGTTTTTGTACCAGTTAGGCAGCACTTTTTGATGTAGTTTTTGAAAGTTGAACATGGGAAAAGTGACTTCATTAGATAAAATTAAAAATAAAAATATTCAATTATACCTTTATTTAAATTCATTTTACTTCTGTTAAGTAAATATATACTTCCCATTATATTGAATTCTTAGACCTGGATGTTTGAGAAAAGGAGGGTAGGAAGAGGTTTCATGGAGGGTGTGGCATTTGAAACTGGTCTCCAAGGATGGAATGCATTTCAGTAGGCATTGGGCAATGGGGTTTGGTAGGTAAATCCACAAATAGAGCAGAAGCCAGCAAGACAATTGACTGTGTTTTCAGAAAAATTAAGACTACAAGGCTAAGATACATGTAAGTCAGTCTGAAGAAAAGATAAGCAGGACAGTGAACATGAGGATGACAAGTTAGGGCTCAGTAGTTGATGGAGAGATGCTGAGGGTATTGGTTAGGAGAGTGACCAACAGGATGTAGATGTCCTGAAATAGGAGAGAAGAGGTAGAGGAGACTGATTACCACAACCTACATGAGAAATGACAAAGGCCTGAATGAAAGCAGGTAACATGGAATGACAATGAGGAAAACAAGTCAAGATATTTTGTAGAGAAAGAATATAATCTGCAGGATTAGGCAACTGACTGGATGAAATGTGAAAAGGAACTCACAGAGTCCAAGAAGGGTCTGAGATTCCTACCTGGGTTCTAGGGAGAAAGATGTCACAAATTAACACAATATGGAAACCACAGGGGAAGAGATATTAACTTAGGCTTAGGTCATAGGTCAAATGCAAATGGAACATGCAGATGGAACTACTCGGCACACATTTGTAAAGCTGGACCTCTCCTGGAGCTCAGGAAGGCAGGTTAGGGTAGAAACCTGAGAGTCATCTTTATAGAAATGATGCCTGCAACTACAGATTTTCCTCTTTGTAGGATCCTATACTTTGTGAGAGGCACAATTTACTTCACTTCTCTTTTGCTAACATCCATGAACTAGATGATCAGCATTTTCAGCTCTATTTAAGACATGTGCTATAAGCAAACAATAAAATACATTTATGAAGACTTCAAAATATATTAAATGCTCTGTAAATGTAAAGTGATAATTATAGCTCTGTTCTGGATCATGGGCAAGTAGGAAACATTAAACTATAGGATGCAATGATAATTACAAAGAGATTAAACTTTTCACCATGGCATGTGTGTTTGTGTGTGTGTGTGTGTGTATAAGAGTGTGACAGAAAAGAGAATGAGGGAATGAACATTTATTTTTCAGTTCTCAATGTGAAAACGCATCAATTTTCCTTTAGTTCTGAGGGTTGAGAAAAGTTCATGTTTTGTGAAGGGTTACTTTTATATGCTGTAGTCGTTGTAATTTGGCACCTACAAGATAGTATTCAGATGTACACAATAAACTTGAACTTTTTGAGCAATAAACTTACTCTGTTTCTTTGCTTTCTTCTGATAGCTCTTCAGCTTGACATAAGGCTTAATACTCAGGTGAGAAATGATAAAGTACACTTTACAAACTAAAGAAACTCAAGAAAAAAGATTTTATTCCTATTATTTGTTCTCTGTTCTTCGTGGCTTTATTTTTTCCAATTCTGAAAGTCTCAAGGTGAACTTTCTTTCATAAACCAGAGTGGAATCATGGCTACATTCAGTGTTAGTCAAATGTCTGAGCATGTTGTTTTTCACTATGGTTATATAAAACTTGTGTATCATTTGTTTCCTTTTACTACTAGTAAGATGTTTCTTTTATTATATCTAAAAATCAACTTCCTTTTAATTCATTTAATTTAATCACCAAGTTGATTATAACTTTAAAAATACTTCTTTTCTACATGCAAAGTATGAAAAATCTCTTGGCTGTGAACCTATCTGATAAGCTCATTAAAAGATACATTGTAGTGGAGGTGCCTAGCTGGCATTCTTTTTTTTTTTTTTTAACATCTTTATTGGGGTATAATTGCTTCACAATGGTGTGTCAGTTTCTGCTTTATAACAAAGTGAATCAGTCATACACATACATATGCTCCCATATCTCTTCCCTCTTCTGTCTCCCTCCCTCCCACTCTCCCTATCCCATCCCTCCAGGCAGTCACAAAGCACCAGACTGATCTCCCTGTGCTATGCAGCTACTTCCCACTAACTATCTACCTTACGTTTGTTAGTGTATATGTGTCCATGCCTCTCTCTCGCTTTGTCACAGCTCACCATTCCCCCTCCCCATATCCTCAAGTCCGTTCTCCAGTAGTTCTGTGTCTTCATTGCTGTCTTACCCCTAGGTTCTTCATGACATTTTTTTTCCCTTAAATTCCATATATATGTGTTAGCACACGGTATTTGTCTTTCTGTTTCTGACTTACTTCACTCTGTATGACAGACTCTAGGTCTATCCACCTCATTACAAATAGCTCAATTTCATTTTTTTAATGGCTGAGTAACATTCCATTGTATATATGTGCCACATCTTCTTTATCCATTCATCTGATGATGGGCACTTAGGTTGTTGCCATCTCCTGGCTACTGTAAATAGAGCTGCAATGAACATTTTGGTACATGACTCTTTTTGAATCTTGGTTTTCTCAGGGTATATGCCCAGTAGTGGGATTGCTGGGTCATATGGTAATTCTATTTGTAGATTTTTAAGGAGCCTCCATACTGTTCCCCATAGTGGCTGAACCAATTCACATTCCCACCAGCAGTTCAAGAGTGTTCCCTTTTCTCCACACTCTCTCCAGCATTTATTGTTTCTAGTTTTGATGATGGCCATTTTGACTGGTGTGAGATGATACCACATTGTAGTTTTGATTTGCATTTCTCTAATGATTAATGATGCTGAGCATTCTTTCATGTGTTTGTTGGCAGTCTATATACCTTCTTTGGAGAAATGTTTATTTAGGTCTTCTGCCCATTTTTAGATTGGGTTGTTTGTTTTTCTGTTATTGAGCTGCATAAGCTGCTTGTAAATTTTGGAAGTTAATCCTTTGTCAGTTGCTTCATTTGCAAGTATTTTCTCCCATTCTGAGGTTTGTCTTTTGATCTTGTTTATGGTTTCCTTTGTTGTGCAAAAGCTTTGAAGTTTCATTAGGTCCCATTTGTTTATCTTTGTTTTTATTTCCATTTCTCTAGGAGGTGGACCAAAAAGGATCTTGCTGTGATTTATGTCATAGAGTGTTCTGCCTATGTTTTCCTCTAAGAGTTTGATAATCTCTGGCCTTACATTTAGGTCTTTAATCCATTTTGAGTTTATTTTTGTGTATAGTGTTAAGAAGTGATCTAATCTCATACTTTTACATGTACCTGTCCAGTTTTCCCAGCAGCACTTATTGAAGAGGCTGTCCTTTCTCCACTGTACATTCCTGCCTCCTTTGTCAATGATAAGGTGGCCATGTGTATGTGGGTTTACATCTGGGCTTTCTATCCTGTTCCTTTGATCTATCTTTCAGTTTTTGTGCCAGTACCATACTGTCTTGATTACTGTAGCTTTGTAGTATAGTCTGAAGCCACACACCCTGATTCCTCCAGCTCCGTTTTTCGTTCTCAAGATTGCTTTGGCTAGTCGGGGTCTTTTGTGTTTCCATACAAATTGTGAAATTTTTTGTTCTAGTTCTGTGAAAATTGCCAGTGGTAGTTTGATAGGGAATACATTGAATCTGTAGATTGCTTTGGGCAGTACAGTCATTTTCACAATGTTGATTCTTCCAATCCAAGAACATGTTATATCTCTGCATCTATTTGTATCATCTTTAATTTCTTTCATCAGTGTCTTATTATTTTCTGCATACAGGTCTTTTGTCTCCTTAGGTAGGTTTATTCCTAGATATTTTATTCTTATTGTTGCAATGCTAAATGGGAGTGTTTTCTTGATTTCAATTTCAGATTTTTCATCATTAGTGTATAGGAATGCATGAGATTTCTGTGCATTAATTTTGTATCCTGCAACTTTACCAAATTCATTGATGAGCTCTAGTAGTTTTCTGGTAGCGTCTTTCGGATTCTCTATGTATAGTATCATGTCATCTGCAAACAGTGACAGCTTTCACTGCTGTGATTGGTCTGTTCATATTTTCTATTTCTTCCTGATTCAGTCTTGGCAGGTTGTGCATTCCTAAGAATTTGGCCATTTCTTCCAGGTTGTCCATTTTATTGGCATAGAGTTGCTTGTAGTAATCTCTCATGATCTTTTGTATTTCTGCCGTGTCAGTTGTTACTTCTCCTTTTTCATTTCTAATTCTATTGATTTGAGTCTTCTCCCTTTTTTTCTTGATGAGTCTAGCTAATGGTTTATCAATTTTGTTTATCTTCTCAAAGAACCAGCTTTTAGTTTTATTGATCTTTGCTATTGTTTCCTTCATTTCTTTTTCATTTATTTCTGATTTGATTTTTATGATTTCTTTCCTTCTGCTACATTTGGGGTTTTTTTATTCTTCTTTCTCTAATTGCTTTAGGTGCAAGGTTAGGTTGCTTATTTGAGGTGTTTCCTACTTCTTAAGGTGGGCTTGTATTGCTATAAACTTCCGTCCTAGAACTGCTTTTGCTGCATCCCATAGGTTTTGGGTCATTGTGTCTCCATTGTCATTTGTTTCTAGGTATTTTTTTATTTTTTCTAGGTATTTTTTTAAATTTCCTCTTTGATTTCTTCAGTGATCACTTCGTTATTAAGTAGTGTATTGTTTAGCTTCCATGTGTTTGTATTTTTTACAGATCTTTTCCTGTAATTGATATCTAGCCTTATAGTGTTATGGTCAGAAAAGATACTTGATACCATTTCAATTTTCTTAAGTTTACCAAGGCTTGATTTGTGACCCAAGATATGACCTATCCTGAAGAATGCTCCATGAGCACTTGAGAAAAATGTGTATTCTGTTGTTTTCGGATGGAGTGTCCTATAAATATCAATTAAGTCCATCTTGTTTAATGTATCATTTAAAGCTTGTGTTTCCTTTTTTATTTTCATTTTAGATGATCTATCCATTGGTGAAAGTGGGGTGTTAAAGTCCCCTACTATGAATGTGTTACTGTCAATTTCCCCATTTTTGGCTGTTAGTATTTGCCTTATGTACTGAGGTGCTCCTTTGCTGGGTGCATAAATATTTACAGTTATTATATCTTCTTCTTGGATCGATCCCTTGATCATTATGTAGTGTCCTTTGTCTCTTGTAACAGTCTTTATTTTAAAGTCTATTTTGTCTGATATGACAATTGCTACTCCACCTTTCTTTTGGTTTCCATTTGCATGGAATATCTATTTCCATCCCCTTACTTTCAGTCTGTATGTGTCTCTAGGTCTGAAGTGGGTCCCTTGTAGACAGCATATATATGGATCTTGTTTTTGTATCCATTCAGCCAATCTGTGTCTTTTGGTGGGAGCATTTAGTCCATTTACATTTAAGGTAATTATCAATATGTATATTCGTATTCCCATTTTCTAAATTGTTTTGGGTTCGTTATTGTAGGTCTTTTCCTTCTCTTGTGTTTCTTGCCTAGAGAAGTTCCTTTAGTAGTTGTTGTAGAGCTGGTTTGGTGGTGCTGAACTCTCTCAGCTTTTGCTTGTCTGTAAAGGTTTTAATTTCGCAATCAAATCTGAATGTGATCAGATATAGTAATCAGGTAGAGTAATCTTGGTTGCAGCTTTTTCTCCTTCATCACTTTAAATATGTCCTGCCAGTCCCTTCTGGCTTGCCGAGTTTCTGCTGAAAGATCAGCTGTTAACCTTATGGGGATTCCCTTGTGTGTTATTTGTTGTTTTTCCCTTGCTGCTTTTAATATGCTTTCTTTGGATTTAATTTTTGACAGTTTGATTAATATGTGTCTTGGCGTATTTCTCATTGGATTTATCCAGTATGGGACTCTCTGTGCTTCCTGGACTTGATTAACTATTTCCTTTCCCATATTAGGGAAGTTTTCAACTATAATCTCTTCAAACATTTTCTCAGTCTCTTTCTCTTTCTCTTCTTCTGCTGGAACCCCTATAATTCGAATGTTGGTGCATTTAATGTTGTCCCAGAGGTCTCTGAGACTGTCCTCAGTTCTTTTCATTCTTTTTTCTTTATTCTGCTCTGCAGTAATTATTTCCACTATTATATCTTCCAGGTCACTTATCCGTTCGTCTGCCTCAGTTATTCTGCTATTGATCCTATCTAGAGTCTGTTTCATTTCATTTATTGTGTTGTTTATCATTGTTTGTTTCATCTTTTGTTTTTCTAGGTCCATGTTAAATGTTTCTTAGATTTTGTCCATTCTATTTCCAAGATTTTGGATCATCTTTACTATCATTATTCCCGAATTCTTTTTCAGATAGACTGTCTATTTCCTCTTCATTTGTTAGTTCTGGTGGGTTTTTATCTTGCTCCTTCATCTGCTTTGTGTTTTTCTGTCTTCTCATTTTGCTTATCTTACTGTGTTTGGGGTTTCCTTTTTGCAGGCTGCAGGTTCGTAGTTCCCATTGTTTTGATGTCTATCTCCAGTGGCTAAGGTTGGTTCAGTGGGTTGTGTAGGCTTCCTGGTGGAGGGGACTAGTGCCTGTGTTCTGGTGGATGAGCCTGGATCTTGTCTCTCTAGTGGCTGGTCCACGTCTGGTGGTGTGTTTTGGGGTGTCTGTGGACTTATTATGATTTTAGGCAGTCTCTCTGCTAATGGGTGGCATTGTGTTCCTGTTTTGCTAGTTGTTTGGCATAAGTTGTCCAGCACTGTAGCTTGCTGGTCGTTGAGTAAAGCTGGGTGCTAGTGTTGAGATGGAGATCTCTTGGAGATTTTCGCCGTTTGATATTATGTGGAGCTGGGAGGTCTCTTGCTGACCAGTGTCCTGAGGTTGGCTCTCCCACCTCAGAGGCACAGCACTGACTCCTGGCTGCAGCACCAAGAGCCTTTCAACCACACGGCTCAGTATAAAAAGGAGGAAAAAGTAGAGAGAAAGAATTAGTAGAAGTAGGAAGAAAGAAAGAAAGAAAGAAGAAAAGGAAAGAAGGAGAGAAGGAAAGAAAGGAGGGAGGGAGGGAGGGAGGGAGGGAGGGAGGAAGGAAGGAAGGAAGGAAGGAGGGAGGGAAGGAAGGAAAAAAGAAAGAAGATACAGTAAAATAAAATAAAGTATAATAAAGTTATTGAGTTAAAAAATAATTATTTAGAAAAAAAAGGGACGGATAGAACCTTAGGATAAATGGTTTAAGCAAAGCTATACAGACAGAATCTTACACAGAAGCATACACATACACCCTCACAAAAAGAGGTAAAGGTGAAAAAATCATAAATCTTGCTCTCAAAGTCCACCTCCTCAATTTGGGATGATTCGTTGCCTAAAGGAGGAATGGAAGGAAAGAAAGAAACAAACAAACAAACAAAGAAAAAAGAAAGAAATAAAGAAAGAAGATAAAGTATAATAAAGTTATTAAAAGTATAATTATTAAGAAAAAAAAAAATCAGACGGATAGAACCCTAGGACAAATGGTGGAAGCAAAGCTATACAGACAAAATCGCACACAGAAGCGTACACATACACACTCACAAAAAGAGGAAAAGGGGAAAAAGTCATAAATCTTGCTCTCGAAGTCCACCTCCTCAATTTGGGATGATTCGTTGTCTATTCATGTATTCCACAGATGCAGGGTACATCAAGTTGATTGTGGAGCTTTTATCTGCTGCTTCTGAGGCTGCTGGGAGAGATTTCCCTTTCTCTTCTTTGTTCTCACAGCTCACAGGGGCTCAGGTTTGGATTTGGCCCTGCCTCTGTGTGTAAGTCGCTGGAGGGCATCTGTGTTTTGCTCAGACAGGACTGGGTTAAAGTAGCCGCTGATTAGGGGGCTCTGGCTCACTCAGGCCGGGGGGAGGGAGGGGCGCGGAGTGCGGGACGAGCCTGCGGCGGCAGAGGCCAGCGTGACGTTGCACCAGCCTGAGGCCCACCGTGCGTACTCCCGGGGAAGTTGTCCCTGGATCCCGGGAACCTGGCAGTGGCGGGCTGCACAGGCTTTCCGGGAGAGGGGTGTGAACAGTGACCTGTGCTCGCACACAGGCCCCTTGGTGGCGACAGCAGCAGCCTTAGCGTCTCCCTCCCATCTCTGGGGTCCGTGCCTTTAGCCGTGGCTTGCGCCCGTTTCTCTGGCATTCTTAATAAGATGTATTTTGGAGTATGTCCCTTTAATAAGTTAAACAGGTACTTCATGAATGAATGAAATTAATTTAACAATTCCTTGTGTGAACAGGGCTGCTTGGCCTTTTAAGGATTTCTGGCATTTCTGTGAAAGCCACTAAAACTGTGAGCTTTTCCATATGTATTTGATGATGAAAATGATGGCAATGATGATTGGTCTGGAAAAACCATTTAAAACTGTGTTTAATAAGGATCCATCAATGACATTGAATGACCCAGAGTGAGTTTCCAGTTCTCACATGACTTAAGAACACTCTTCTAGCACCATCATCTGGACAACCTCAGTCTTTCCAAAAATACAACTATTAGCAAAACACCACTCTACTCATTTTCTTTAAAAGCACAGATTATGCTCTGGCTCTAGTGAGTAATTTTTTTTTAAATTTAAGTATCATATCATCATTATTTATCATTCTTTCAGCATATCTGACAATTTTCTCACAGTACAATACTGAAAATGAGAAGATAAAAATTAGGTCAAGAATTCCTAAATAAAACAATTGTTTCAAAATTTTCCCTCAGTTTTTAGTAAAGTTATCATAAGGCTGTACTGCAAAATTTCATCTCACAATGGCTGATATGGCCCTTTAAGTTGAAGGCATTAGGTAGTTGGGGAGGAACCACAGTGGAGAAGCATCTCAAAGTAAACTGAATCTGTTTTGCATATGCATTCATTTGTATTGTTTTTAAAATTTCCACATATAAGTGATATAATACAGTGTCTGTCTATCTTTGACATTTCACTAAGTATAGTAATCTCTAGGTCCATCCATGTTGCTGCAAATGGCAGAAATGCACTCTTTTTATTGCTGAGTAATATTACATTGTATATATATATATATATATATATATATATATATATATACCCCACATCTTTTTTATCCATTCATCTGTTGATATACTGTATAGCACAGAGAAGTATACCCATTATCTTGTAATAAGTTATAATGGAGTATAATCTGTAGAAATACTGAAGCACTATGCTGTATACCTGAAACTAACATAATACTGTAAATCAACTAGACTTCAATTTTTAAAAAATAATAAAAGAAAAAAAATAAATTGAAGTTGCCGTTCTCTATTTTTGCCAGATGGAGGGAAAAGTAGTAGGGTCGGGGGGTGGAGGTGGCAGGAGGTTGTGTGGCAAGGCACTTTTTACTTAATCACTGTGCCATACAGAAGGCATCCCAACATACCCAAATGTTAATATGAAGATCAGTACTTTTTAAATTAAAATTTTTATTTTGCGATCACTGTAGATTGATATGCAGTTGTAAAAACAAATTCAGAGAGACCCCAGGTACCCTTTAGCTGGTTTCCACAGAGGTAACATCTTGCACAACTATAGTACAGTATCACAGCCAGGATGTTGACATTGATACAGTCAAGATACAGAACATTTACACCACCATAAGGATTCTTCATTTTGTTCTTTTATTGCCACACTCACTGCCCTCCCACTCCCACCATCTCCTTAGCTCTGGCAATCACTAACTTGTTCTCCGTACCTATATTTTATCATTTCAGGACTGTTATCTAAATGGAATTATATAGCATATGGTCTTTTGACATTGGCTTTTTTCACTGAGAATGTAATTCTCTGGAGATCCATCCAGGTTATATGTGTGCTATTGGTGAGTAGTATTCCACCACTTGTTTAATGAATTACCCATTTAAGGACATATGGGATGTTTCCAGTTTGGCACTATTATTAGTAAAGCTGCTATAAAATTCATTCACTTTTTTTTGTGGGAACACAAATCTTTATTTCTCTGGGATAAATGCCTGGGAGTGAATTGCTGGGTCATATGGAAGTTGCAGGTTTAGTTTTTTGAGAAATTCCAAATTGTTTTCCAGAGTGCCTGTGCTAATTACATTTACACCATCAATGTATGAGTGATCCAGGGTCTCTGCATCCTCACCAGCTTTTAGTGTTGCCACTAGTGTTTTATTTCAGCCATTCTGATAAGTGTGTATTGATATTTTATTGTGATTTTGATTTGATGGCTAAAGATATTGGACATCTTTTCACGTGCTTATTTGCCATCTGTATATCCTCTCTGATGAAATGTCTTTTTATTACTTCTGTCCATTTTCAAATTGGATTGTTTGTTTTTATGCTATTGAATTTAGAATTTTCTTTATATATTCTAGATGAGAGTCCTTTATCAGATAAGTGGTTTGCAAATATTTTCTCTGTACCTGTCTTCTTATACTGTTAACAGGGTCTTTCACAGAGCAAAAATTTTTAATTTTATAAAGTTCAATTTTTAATTTTTCTTTTATGGGTCATGCTTTTGATGTCAAGTTTAAAAACTGTTTGATTAGCCCTAGATTTCAAAGATCTCCTATGTTTTCTTCCAAAAGTTTTATAGTTTTACATTTTGCATTTAAGTCTGTGATTCATTTTGAGTTAATTTTTTTTACATACTTAGGTCAAATTTCTTTTTCTTTCAGAAGTCCAATTGCTCAAGCATCATTTGTCGAAAAAACTATCTTTCCTCCAGTTAATTGCTTTTGCACATTTGTCAAAAATCACTTGGAGACATTTGAGTGGATCTATTTCTGGGTCCCCTGTTCTGTTGCTTTCATCTATGTGTCTATCTCTCATGCCAATATCATGATTACTCTAGCTATATAATAACTCTTGAAATAGGGTAAATCATCCTATTTTCTTCTTATCAAAATTGTTTAAACTATTCTAGTTCCTTCGGGTTACCATGTAAATTTTAAAATACTCTTTTGTATATCTACAGAAAATCTTGCTAGGATTTTGATAGGAAATGTATTAAATCTGTATGCCATTTGGGGACAACTGACAGCTTTAATATGTTGAGGCTTCCAATCCTTTGACATTGTATTTCTTTACATTTATTTAGATCTTCTTTAATTTCTTTCATCAGTGCTTTGTAGTTTTCAGTATAAAAGTACATACCAGGGCTTCCCTGGTGGCGCAGTGGTTGAGAGTCTGCCTGCCGATGCAGGGGACACGGGTTCGTGCCCCGGTCCGCGAAGATCCCACATGCCGTGGAGTGGCTGGGGCCCTGAGCCATGGCCATTGAGCCTGCGCGTCCGGAGCCTGTGCTCCGCAACGGGAGAGGCCACAACAGTGAGAGGCCCGCGTACCGCAAAAAAAAAAAAAAAAAAAAAAAAGTACATACCTTATTAGATACATACTGAAGTATTCAATTTTTGAGCAGTTGAAAATGTTATGCTTTTTTTTTTTGCAGTACGCAGGCCTCTCACTGTTGTGGCCTCTCCCGTTGCGGAGCACAGGCTCTGGACACGCAGGCTCAGCGGCCATGGCTCACGGGCCCAGCCGCTGCGCGGCATGTGGGATCTTACCGGACCGGGGCACGAACGCGTGTCCCCTGCATCAGCAGGCAGACTCTCAACCACTGCGCCACCAGGGAAGCCCTCTTTTTTTGTTGTTATGCATTTTTTATATTGGTGTCAATGTATTTATTGCTAGTATATAGAAATACATTTGATTTTTGTATATGGATCTTCTATACTGTGACTTTACTGAACTCACTTAGTTCTTGGAGTTTTTGGTAGATTTCCTGAGATTTTTTAGGGAGACAATGGCATCATCCACCATTTCTTCCTTTTTGATTAGTATGTCTTTTGTTTCATTCTATTGCCTTAATCTCCTGGCTAGAACTTTCAGTGTAATGTTAAATAAGAGTGATGAGAGTCATATCCTTCCTTTGTTTGTGATCTTAGGAGGAAAAACGTTCAATTTTGCACCATTAAGTATAATGTTGGATTATAGCAGTGTAGTATTTTTGTATTTGTTCTTGATTAAGTTGATGAAATTTTCTCTTTTCTACTTTTCTGAGAGTTTTCATCATGAATATTAAATATTGTCAAATGCTTTTTAATGCATTGATTGATATGGTCATATTCTTTGGCCTGTTAATATGCTGGATTACATTGGTTGATTTTCAAATACTGAACCAGCCTTGTATCCCTGGAATAAACAGCACTTAGCAATGGCATACATATATATTTTAAATATATATCACTAAATTCTGTTTGCTAATATTTTGTTAAGGATTTCAACGTCCATATACATGCATGATACTGGTCTGTGGTTTTCTTTCTTGCATTTTGCAGGGGAAGAGATTATGTCTTTATCCAGTTTTGGTTTCAGGGTAATAATAGCTTCATAAAATGAATTGGGAAGTACTTCCTCTTATGTTACCTGGAAGAGATTGTGTAGAACTGGTGTTAGTTACTTTGTAAAGTAAATTCTCCAGTGTAAGGAAACTTCTCCAGTGAAACCATCTGTGCCTAGAAATTTCTTTAATGGAAGTTTTAAAGTTATGAATTCAATATCCATAATGGTTACAAATTATCTATTTCATATTGGATGAATTGTACTAGTTTGTGTTTCTGAGGAATTAGTTTATTGCCTCTAAGTTGTCAAATCTATGCATTAGAGTTGTTCATAGTATTCCCTTACTATCCTTTACATATATGCAGGATCTGCAGGAAAATTCCCTGTTTCATTCCTGATATTGCTAAATTTTGTCTTTTTTCTTTGTTCATCTTGTTGAAGTTTGTTGATTTTATTTATCTTTTCAAAGAACCAACTCTGTTTCATTTATTTTCTCTATTGTTCTATTATTTTCTCTATTGTTCTGTTTTTTCTTTTATTGATTTCTGCTCTTATTTCTATTATTTCCTTCCTTCTGCTTATTTGGGGTTTATTTTGCACTTTTTTCTAGGTCTTGAAATGGAATTTATATTATATATTTGAGACTTTTCTTATTATATATATATATGTATATATATACACACATATATACATAAATTTTTCTTTCAGAAGTGCTTAGCTGTGTCCCACAAATTGTGATGTCTCATATTTTCATGCTCATTCAGTTCCATGCATTTTTAAAAATTTCCCTTCAGATTTTTTCTTTGACCTATGGATTATTTAGTAGTAAGTTTTTTTAGTTTCCAAGTGTTTGGAAATTTTTCTTTTATTTTTCTTGTATTGATTTATAGTTTAATCCCATTTTGGCCAGAGAACACACTGTATGATTTCAATTATTCTAAATGTGTTGAAGTTTGTTTCGTGGCACAGGATATTGTTGGTGTGGATTTATATTCTATGAGCACTTGAAAAGAATGTGGAATCTATTTTAAGATAGAGTGTACTATCAATAAGATCTTGTATTGTCAATAAGATCTTGGTTGATTATGTTGAGTTCTTTTATATGCTGACTGATGTTCTACCTAGTTGTTCTATCAATTATTGAGACAGGGGTGTTGAAGCCTCCACCTACAGTTGTGGATGTGTCTATTTATCCTTTTAGTTTATCATACATTTTGCAGCTCTGCAGTTTGTCGCATATGTATTCTTGGTGGATTGTCCCTTTTATCATTATATAATGTCCCCTTCTGTCTCTACTAATTTCCTTTGTTCTAAATTCTGCTTTATCCAAAACTAATATAGCCACCCCTGCTTTCCTTTAATTAACATTTGCCTCATATATCTTTTTCTATCATTTTAGTAACCTTCCTGTATCATTATATTTGATTTTTTTAATAGACAGCACATTGTTGGTTCATGTTTTTAACCTCCTCTGCCAATCTCTTTTTTCTCTTATCTTTTTCCTCCTTTTGTTATCCCTTTCATTTGTTCTGTCTCAGACACAGGCCTTGCTGCTTTTCCTAAACTGAATAAGCATACTTCCTCTCAGGGCTTTGGCTTTTGCTGGTCCCTCTGCCAGGAAAGGTGTTTCCCCTTACATGGCCTGCTCCCTTATTCTTCTAAGGTGTGCCCAAATTCACCTCCCTATGTAAAAATAGAAACTTACTACTCTCATCATTTCCCTATTCCCCTTCTCCAATTTACTTGTCTCTTCAGTAATGATTACTACCTAACACACAACATATTTTTCTTATTTCTTTTATTTACCTTCTGTATCAACTACAATAACATAAGCTCTACTATTAAATTTCCTGTGCCTAGAGCAGGGCCTGGCTCACAGGAAATACTCAATACTTATTGCTGAATGAATAAAAGAAATTAAAGAACTGGCCCCCGGCTGGCTCTCCAGTTTCATCTGTGCGTTCCTTCCCTCTTGTTTGTTCTCCAGCAGCACTGACCTTCTTTCACGTCATGCCATGAGACATGCTTTAGAATCAGGCCCCAGGACCTCCACGTATGCAGCTCCCTTGCCTGGAGTCTGTCCTCCTCCCCATTTCCACCCTTGCTCCCCACTAACCAAACTCAAGCAGCAGCCAACACTATCTTGAGAAGCTTCCTCTGACCCTCATTCTAGGTCAAGTTCATCAGTGAGAGGCTTGTTTAGCATTGATCACTTTTTGTAACTGATATTTGTTTGGGGGATTATTTAATTAATGTGTGTCTCCTCCACTGGGCATTAAGATCAATTCAGACAGAGACTATGTCTGGCTGGCTCAGCATTTTATTCCTAGCACTTTGCACAATACCTGACACATAGTAGATAATAAATATTTTCCAAGTGATGAAATGATAAATCAATGACAAATGAGTACTCATTTAAAAATTTTTTAGCTTCCAGAAATGATCAGACAGATTAAGAGTTGAAGGAGGAATACTTTTGTAACTGTTAGCTGTAGAGGACTCACTTGTCTACCGAAATTAAACCAAACGGATAAGAAAATGTTTGGGTAGGTGAATGTGAAGGTGAAGGGGACATTGACTCTCTTTTCTTTGTGAAATTCAAGTGTCTGCTGAGAGTTAGAGGAAGTGGTATGAAGATACTCATGTTTCTCATCCACAGCACTATTGACATTTTGAGCTGAATATTTCCTTGTTGTGGGGTCTGTGCTATGCATTGTATGATGTTTAGCAGCATCCCTGGCCTCTACCCACCAGATGCCAGTTGCACAGTCTTCTGCTCTGCAGTTTGACAACAAATTTGTCTCCAGACATTGCCAAATGTTTCCTGAGGTGCAAAATTGCCCCAGGTTGAGCACCACTAAGATAGATTTTAAGATGTTGAGAAGGTTTAAAAAAATATTATGAGAAATGAGAGTGCAAGAGAGCCCATATACGAGAGAGAAAGTGTGACAATAGATGTACTGAATTAAGTACTATGTAATGACAATTAGAAACATTTGAGAGCCCTGCTAATCTATAAGACAGTGAATTTGTAGTGAACCAAGGCATCAGTATATGTGATTACATTACTTTCTCTAGTAGTGCACAACAACATGGATAAAAAGTGAAGAATGCAACTAATGCACTGATCTAGGCTTGGGATTTTTGCCAGCTAAATACCAGTGAAGCAAAAGGATGAGAGAACAAGACATTAAAAAGTTTCATCAGGCTTTTGCTAGATGTGAGTTACAAGGAGAGGTAAAGAGAGGTGTGGCCTAAAATACCAGTTCCCAGACTTTGCTGCCTTTTAGAATATGTGGGGAGCTATGTAAAATCCCAGTGCTCAGGTCACACCCTATACTAATGAAATCAGAATTTCTGGGCATGGTGTCAGGCATCAGTAGTTTTAAAGATTTCTAGATGATTCCAAAGTACAGAAAAGTTTGGAAACTCCTTGGCTGTTTGCATGAATCTCTACACCTGTGTTTCTCAAAGTGCAATCCCACAACCAACAGCATAGGCATCACAAGGAAATACTGGCTTTTAAATGCAAATTAAAATTAAAATGGAAATTCTAAGGCCCCAGCATTATTTTAACAAGACCTCTAGGTGATTAATGCACACTCAATTTTGAGAACCATTACTCTAAAAAACAAAGAGAATATTTTGGTGATGTATTAAAGAAATTGTTTTGAGGTAGTTCATCCCCTTTTTTGTCCTCATGATATGTGGGAAGTGGAAAAATAAATATCCTTGGGACTCTGAGGATAACATCAGTGTAACCATGATACATATTATAAAGAATAACTGGAGGGATAAAGGAGGTGTTGGTACCATCCCCTTTGGTGCCACATACCATGGGCAGGACATTCTTTTACTTTTTTTTGTTGTTGTTTTGCGGTACGCGGGCCTCTCACTGTTGTGGCCTCTCCCATTGCGGAGCACAGGCTCCAGACTTGCAGGCTCAGCGGCCATGGCTCACGGGCCCAGCCGCTCCGCGGCATGTGGGATCTTCCCGGACCGTGGCACGAACCCGTGTCCCCTGCATCGGCAGGCGGAGTCTCAACCACTGCGCCACCAGGGAAGCCCCAGGACATTCTTTTAGAATGTACATCAGACACACACTTTTTGTTTTCTGTTCCCACATCAAAGATGAGTGCATTGTCCTTCCATATGAGAGGGAATGTAAGTAGGAAATGTTTAGCACATTCTTGTATCAACTCACAGAGTTCCTGCTCATTGTTCAGGCTTGTGAACAAATCCTGTAGGACACTCTCAGTTTGCCCCAGAGAGGATTGTACAAACTGGTGCCTCACTTCTCATGCTTCAGAATGCTAGTGTCTGAGCTATTTGCAGCCTTAAGTATTTCCTGCTCAAAACTTGGGCTGGAGTGTGTGTGTGTGTGGTGAGGGAGTGAAGGTTTACCTTCTTAGAGAATCCTAGGGCTAATTTGCATAAGATGTGATACAGCCAAGTTGTTTTTCTTGCCTTTAATTATTTTCTTATTTGCCTGGGTTGGAATCCTTCCACCTAGCTTTAGCAATATCCTTCCTCATTTTCCTATAAGGGAAAAATTACTTTCACAGTCTTTTTACCTGCAATTACCTAAAGCCTCCAAGAAATGACTTTTAGTAGACAGCAGCAGAATATTTGAATACAAGTAAACATAGGAGTTTATCAAATAACATTCACAGCATAGACCAGTTTTCATCTGAGAAGAAAAATAACATCTAGTGTAATGCCTGAGTTCAAGACTCATTTGGTGAGAGATTTACTTGCATGTATATATGAGCAGGGGGAGAAGTACATTATATAAACTGAATTAATGAACCAAAAAAAAAGAGAATAATGGTCTACTCATCCAAACATAAAAATTAAACAGTAAAGAAGGTATTTCCTTACATTTTTTTCTTTGTCCATTGTATTTAGATTATGTCTGCAATGTTACCTTTACAACATTAATTTTATTTTGTTTTACTTGCTAAAACCTACTATTTTTTTTTAACATTGGAGTATAATTGCTTTACAATGGTGGTTAGTTTCTGCTGTATAACGAAGTGAATCAGCTATACATATACATATATCCCCATATCTCCTCCTTCTTGCGTCTCCCTCCCACCCGCCCTATCCTACCCCTCTAGGTGGTCACAAAGCACTGAGCTGATCTCCCTGTGCTATGTGGCTGCTTCCCACTAGCTATCTATTTTAATTTCGTAGTGTATATATAAGTCCATACCACTCTCTCACTTCATCCCAGCTTACCCTTCCCCCTCCCTGAGTCCTCAAGTCCATTCTCTACATCTGGGACTTTATTCCTGTCCTGCCCCTAGGTACTTCAGAACAATTTTTTTTCTTTTTTTAGATTCTATATATATGTGTTAGCATACGGTATTTATTTTTCTCTTTCTGACTTACTTCACTCTGTATGACAGTCTCTAGGTCCAACAACCTAACTACAAATAACTCAATTTCATTTCTTTTTATGGCTGAGTAATATTCCATTGTATATATGTGCCACATTTTCTTTATCTATTCATCTGTCGATGGACATTTAAGTTGCTTCCATGTCCTGACTATTGTAAATAGAGCTGCAATGAACATTGTAGTACATGACTCTTTTTGAATTATGGTTTTCTCAGAGTATATGCCCAGTAGTGGGATTGCTAGGTCATATGGTATTTCTATTTTTAGTTTTTCAAGGAACTTCTATACTGCTCTCCATAGTGGCTACATCAACTTACATTTCCACCAAAAGTGCAAGAGGGTTCCCTTTTCTCCACACCTTCTCCAGCATTTATGGTTTGTAGATTTCTTGATGATGGCCATTCTGACTGGTGTGAGGTGATACATCACTGTAGTTTTGATTTGCATTTCTCTAATGATTAGTGATGTTGAGCATTCTTTCATGTGTTTGTTGGCAATCTGTATATCTTCGTTGGAGAAATATCTATTTAGATCTTCTGCCCAATTTGGATTGGATTTGTTTTTTTGATATTGAGCTGCATGAGCTACTTGTAAATTTTGGAGATTAATCCTTTGTCAGTTACTTCATTTGCAAATATTTTCTCCCATTCGGAGGGTTGTCTTTTTGTCTTGTTTATGGTTTCCTTTGCTGTGCAAAAGCTTTTAAGTTTCATTAGGTCCCATTTGTTCATTTTTGTTTCTATTTCCATTTCTCTAGGAGGTGGGTCAAAAAGGGTCTTGCTGTGATTTATGTCATAGAGTGTTCTGCCTATGTTTTCCTCTAAGAGTTTTATAGTGTCTGGCCTTACATTTAGGTCTTTAATCCATTTTGAGTTTATTTTTGTGTATGGTGTTAGGGAGTGTTCTAATTTCATTCTTTTACATGTAACTTGTCCAGTTTTCCCAGCACCACTTATTGACTGTTTTTTCTCCATTATATATCTTTGCTTCCTTTGCCATAGATTAGTTGACTCTAGGTGCGTGGGTTTATCTCTGGGCTTTCTATCCTGTTCCATTGATCTATATTTCTGTTTTTGTGGCAGTACCATACTGTCTTGATTATGGTAACTTTGTAGTATAGTCTGAAATCCAGGAGCCTGATTGTTCCAGCTCCGTTTTTCTTTCTCAAGATTGTTTTGACTATTTGGGGGCTTTTGTGTTTCCATACAAATTGTGAAATATTTTGTTCTAGTTCTGTGAATAATGCCATTGGTAGTTTGATAGGGATTGCATTGAATCTGTAGATTGCTTTGGGTAGTATAGTCATTTTCACAGTGTTGGTTCTTCCAATCCAAGAACATGGTATATCTCTCCATCTGTTTGTATCATCTTTAATTTCCTTCATCAGTGTCTTATAATTTTCTGCATAAAGGTCTTTTGTCTCCTTCAGTAGGTTTATTCCTAGGTATTGTATTCTTTTTGTTGCAGTGGTAAATGGGAGTGTTTCCTTAGTTTCTCTTTCAGGTTTTTCATCATTAGTGTATATGAATGCAAGAGATTTCTGTGCATTAATTTTGTATCCTGCTCCTTTACCAAATTCGTTGATTAGCTGTAGTAGTTTTCTGGTAACATCTTTAGGATTCTCTGTATATAGTATCATGTCATCTCCAAACAGTGACAGCTTTACTTCTTCTTTTCCAATTTGGATTCATTTTCTTTCTTTTTCTTCTCTAATTGCTGTGACTAAAACTTCCAAAACTATGTTGAAGAAGGGTGGTGAGAGTGGACAACCTTGTCTTTGTCCTGATCTTAGAGGAAAGGGTTTCAGTTTTTCACCATTGAGATCAATGTTGGCTGTGGTTTTGTCATGTATGGCCTTTATTATGTTGAGGAAAGTTCCCTCTATGCCTACTTTCTGCAGGGTTTTTATCATAAATGGGTGTTGAATTTTGTTGAAAGCTTTTTCTGCATCGATTGAGATGATCATATGGTTTTTACCCTTCAATTTGTTAATATGGTGTATCACATTGATTGATTTGCATATATTGAAGAATGCTTGCATTCCTGGATAAACCCCACTTGATCATGGTGTATGATCCTTTTAATATGCTGTTTGATTCTGTTTGCTAGTATCTTGTTGAGGATTTTTGAATCTATGTTCATCAGTGATATTGGCCAGTAGTTTTCTTTCTTTGTGACATCTTTGACTGGTTTTAGTATCAGGGTGGTGGTGGCTTTGTAGAATGAGTTTGGGAGTGTTCCTCCCTCTGCTATATTTTGGAAGAGCTTGAGAAGGATAGTTGTTAGCTCTTCTCTAAATGTTTCATAGAATTTGACTGTGAAGCCATCTGGTCCTGGGCTTTTGTTTGTTGGAAGGTTGTTAATCACAGTTTCAATTTCAATGCTTGTATCGGGTCTGTTTATATTTTCTATTTCTTCCTGGTTCAATCTCGGAAGGTTGTGCTTTTCTAAAAACATGTTCATTTCTTCAAGGTTGTTCATTTTATGGACGTAGAGTTGCTTGTAGTAATCTCTCATGATCTGCCATGTGTTTCTGCCATGTCAGTTGTTACTTCTCCTTTTTCATTTCTAATTCTATTGATTTGAGTCTTCTCCCTTTTTTTCTTGATGAGTCTGGCTAATAGTTTATCAATTTTGTTTATCTTCTTAAAGAACCAGCTTTTAGGTTTATTGATCTTTGCTATTGTTTCCTTCATTTATTTTTGATCTGATCTGTATGATTTCTTTCCTTCTGCTAACTTTGGGGTTTTTTTGTTCTTCTTTCTCTGATTGTTTTAGATGTAAGATTAGGTTGTTTATTTGAGATGTTTCATGTTTCTTGTTTCTTGAGGTAGGATTTTATTGCTATAAACTTCCTTCTTAGAACTGCTTTTGCCGCATCCCGTAGGTTTTGGGTCGTCGTGTTTTCATTGTCATTTGTTTCTAGGTATTTTTAAATTTCCTCTTTGATTTCTTCACTGAACTCTTGGTTATTAAGTAGTGTATTGTTTAGCCTGCATGTGTTTGTATTTTTTACAGATTTTTTCCTGTAATTGGTATCTAGTCTCATAGCATTGTGGTCGTAAAAGATACTTGATATGATTTCAAGTTTCTTAAATTTACCAAGGCTTGAGTTGTGGCTCAAGATATGATCTATTCTGGAGAATGTTCCATGAGCACTTGAGAAAAAAGTATTTTCTGCTGTTTTTGAATGGAATGTCCTATAAATATCAATTAAATCCATCTTGCTTAATATATCACTTAAAGCTTGTGTTTCCTTATTTATTTTCATTTTGCATGGTCTGTCCACTGGTGAAAGTGGGGTGCTAAAGTTCCCTAGTATGATTGTGTTACTATTGATTTCCCCTTTTATGGCTGTTAGCATTTGCCTTATGTATTGAGGAGCTCCTATGTTGGGTGCATATGTATTTACAATTGCTATATCTTTTTCTTGCATTGATTCCTTGATCATTATGTGTCTTTTGTAATAGTCTTTATTTTAAAGTCTATTTTATCTGGTTTGAGAATTGCTACTCCAGCTTTCTTTTGATTTCCATTTGCATGGAATATCTTTTTCCATCCCCTCATTATCATTCTGTATCTGTCCCAAGGTTTGAAGTGGGTGTTCTGTAGACAGCATATATCTGAGTCTTGTTTTTGTATCCATTCAGCCAGTCTAGGTCTTTTGTTGGGAGCATTTAATCCATTTATATTTAAGATAATTATTGATATATATGTTACTATTGCCATTTTCTTAACTGTTTTGGTTTTGTTATTGTAGGTCTTTTCCTCCTCTTGTGTCTGCTGCCTAGAGAAGTTCCTTTAGCATTTGTTGTAAACTTGGTTTAGTGGTGCTGAATTCTCTTAGCTTTTGCTTTTCTGTAAAGGTTTAAATTCTCTGTCAAATATGAATGAGGTCCTTGCTGGGTAGAGTAATCTTGGTTGTAGGTTTTTCCCTTTCATCACTTTAAATATGTCTTGCCACTCCTTTCTGGCTTGCAGAGTTTCTGCTGAAAGATCAGCTGTTAAGCTTATGCAGATTCCCTTGTATGTTATTTGTTGTTTTTCCCTTGCTGCTTTTAATATTTTTCTTTGTTTTTAATTTTTTATAGTTTGATTAATATGTATCTTAGCCTGTTTCTCCTTGGATTTATCCTGTATGGGACTCTTTGCACTTCCTGGAATTGACTGACTATTTCTTTTCCCATATTAGGGTAGTTTTCAAGTATAACATTTTCAAATATTTTCTCTGTCTCTTTCTATTTCTCTTCTTCTGGAACCCCTATAATTCGAATGTTGGTGTGTTTAATGTTGTCCCAGAAGTCTGTGAGAGTGTTTTCAATTCTTTTCATTCTTTTTTCTTTATTCTGCTCTACAGTAGTTATTTCCATTATTTTACCTTCCAGGTCACTTATCCATTCTTCTCCCTCAGTCATTCTGCTATTGATTCCTTCTAGAAAAAATTTAATTTCATTTATTGTGTTGTTCATCATTGTTTGTTTGCTCTTTAGTTCTTCCTGGTTGTTGTTAAACATTTCTTGTATCTTCTCCATTCTATTTCCAAGATTTTGGATCATCTTCACTATCATTACTCTGAATTCTTTTTAAGATAGAGTATTTCCTCTTCATTTCTTTGGTCTGGTGGGTTTTTACCTTGCTCCTTCATCTTCTGTGTGTTCCTCTGTCTTCTCATTTTGCTTAACTTACTGTGTTTGGTGTCTCCTTTTTGAAAGCTGCGGGTTCATAGTTCCCATTGTTTTTGGTGTCTTCCCCCAGTGGCTAAGGTTGGTTCAGTGGGTTGTGTAGGCTTCCTGGTGGAGGGGACTAGTGCCTGTGCTCTGGTGGATGAGGCTGGATCTTGTCTTTCTGGTGGGCAGGACTATGTCTGGTGGTGTGTTTTGGGTTTTTTGTGACCTTATTATGATTTTTGGCAACCTCTCTGCTAATGGGTGAGGTTGTGTTCCTGTCTTGCTAGTTGTTTGGCATAGGGTGTCCAGCACTGCAGCTTGCCAGCTGTTGAGTGGAGCTGGGTCTTAGTGTTGAGATGGAGAACTCTGGGAGAACTTTCGCCATTTGATATTTCATGCAGCTAGGAGGTATCTGGTGGTCCAATATCCTGAACTAGGCTCTATGACCTCAGAGACACAGGCGTGACACCCGTCTGGAGCACCAAGACCCTGTCAGCCACGCAGCTCAGAAGAAAAAAGAAAAAAAGGAAAAAATAAAATAAAAAGAAATAAAATCATTAAAATAAAAAATTATTAAAATTTAAAAAATTAACAAGTAATAAAAAAAAGAAAACAGAAAGAAGAGAGCAACCAAACCAAAAAACAAATCCCCCAATGATAACAAGCACTACAATCTATGCTAAAAACCAAAAACAATAAAAACTGCCAGACAGAACCCTAGGACAAATGCAAAAGCAAAGCTATACTGACAAAATCACACGAAGAACCATACACATACACACTCACCGAAAGAGAAAAAGGGAAAAAAAAAAATATATATCTTTTGGGAAGTCTGAGGTCTTTTGCCAGCATTCAGTAGGTGTTCTGTAGGAGTTGTGCCACATGTAGATGTATTTCTGATGTATTTGTGGGCAGGAAAGTGTTCTCCACATCTTACTCCTCCGCCATCTTGAGGTCTCCTTTTTTTCTTTCTCTTCCCAGTACTTTTCTTCTGCTGATCATGCAAGTCTTATTGATGTAGCTTTTGCCTTGGCAAGGTGCGTTTTGGAATGTGATTCAATCGTTTAAAATACTGTGGATGTTGTCATAAATCTGTGTTGGTTAGAGTCAGGTCCAGATCACTCTGAAACTAACTGGGCTCCCGGCACCGGAATCTACAACATTAAATGTTAATTTTCAGAGATGGTGTCATTTTTTATTGACTTTGATTCAGCACCTAAGTGCAAATCATATGCATATAAATTCCTGACACACTGTAGAGTAGCATCTCATGGCAGGATACTTTTCCAGCATTCTGAACTATCCAGAACACAAATAATAACTTGGAAGGATGCAAAAAGGGTGTCTGAAACAACTAAACAAGATGTCTCAAAGTATCTGTCTAGAGCAGTGGTTCTCAATGTTTTCAGCTTAATTCAAAAAATAGTTGCAGACCTCCTAGGAATAGTTTGTTATGTATTAAGCATTTGGCACCCAAGGAAATCCATAGTGCTTACTAGGGAACTGGGAAGTGTTCTAAGTGTTCTACAAATTTAATTCATTTTATCCTCACAAAAGTCCTATGAGGTCGGTACTTACTATTGTTAAACTCATTTTACATAAGAGGACACTCAGACTTAGAGAGATTGTGCAACTTAACGAAGTCCACACAGCTGGAAAGTACAGAGCTGGTATTTGAACCCAGGAAATCTGGCTCCAGAGTCTGTGTGTTTAACCACACTGCTATACTATGCTTCCGTCCAATAATAAAACAGACTATGAATTCGTTAGCAGGTTTAAATCAACTTTTAAATATACACATCTGAAAAGTAATAACATGTGTATAGTAAGCTGTCCTGCATGTAGTTTTGTCAGCAGATAGGGTAGGGGATCCTTGGAGAAAGAGAAGCAGACATGGCTTTCTTGATATAAGAGAAGTCATTTTTGGCCTAAGCCATTTTGTGATCCAAGCCTGGCCACAATGCTTGTCCTTAAATAGGTCTCGGTAATTAATGATCTTAAAGGAACAAAGGAATGCAGAAACAAAAGACTGTTATCAGGCTAGAGAAGTAACAATAGCAAAGATAATAAATCAGTTGTAAAGACTCCCAGTCCTGATACAATGGTAAGGATTAGCCTGATTGAGCATTATTGAGCTGTTTTGCAGAATCCAAATCCCCTTGAGTGCTCAACCACCAGATCAGCCTGAACTTAGGGAATGATGATGTGGACCTTTTCTGACCCTCCTGCCTTCAGTCAACTAAAGCATGGACTCTGTCACCCTTTGCCCCAGTTCTCTGCTGAATTTTCCTTTGCTCAAGCCCCCTCATGAATATGCATGTGCCCTTAGCTTAAAAATTCCCCAATTTTCCTGTTCAGGGAGACACTGCTGTGGGAAAGATAACCAGTGTTCTCCTTACTTGCTGTGAGTAGTACACCCTTCCTTCTCCTGCTCTTTGGCTTGGTTGTGGCTTCTGATCACCAAGAGGCAAACCCAGTTTTCCAGTAATAGTTTTCATGGACCTAACTCTTCTGCCTCCCCCATCACTGACTGGAACCCACTGCACTAAAGCTCAGAGACATTACCTTCCGGAGAATTTCTTAAACTTAATGCAGCAGTTATGTACTTCACCCTTAGACACAATTCTAATGAGCTCATTCTAATGGAGCTGGTTTTCAACTCCACAGGAGATTAGAAGCAGAACATTTTAGTGAGCAAAAACCTTGGGTTTTGAAATCAGAACGCTTTGGTTTAATCTCTGGCACTGCCAACTGGGATACCTTACTCAGGTTACCTTACTTATCTAAATCTGATTTCTCACATATGAAAGGTTTAGAATATTTATCCCATGCGTGATGAGGATCAAATGAGACAATGCATGCAAAGCACATGGGTACATGGTGAACCCCCAATAATGGCAGCTGATAATGGTCCTGCAGGTGGTAGCAACAGTAGTAATTATGGGGTCTATGAAAATATTAAAGATGCTCATTAATAGCCTGGCAGCCTGACAGTCAAATGTCAAGATCAATGACATATATGTACTTTTTTAGCTTGAGTATATTCTTCAGAAACTCATACAGCTTTTGAAATATTCATAAATGCTTTTTAGTGTACCATTTTATAAAATGGTAAACAGGAGTTTTTAAAGAGGTTTTTGAATCAGTTTTTAATAAATCATGTAGAAAATAGAAAAGAAATTTCTCTCACTGCTCTCAAGCACAAGGAAGAAGCATATTTTTCTCACATCCCATAATTGCCAGAGTGACTGTTTCATCCACTGTCTACAGTTTCTTCACATTATCCCCTCAGCTGGTATGTCATATAATTTCTTTTGCAGTCTCCCAACATGAATTTTGGAAAGCCAATCAACGCCACATATAAAAGACAGAGGATCATATCAGATCAGTTTGCAGGCTGAAAATGAAATAACTAGTAACATTTATTACCAATCAAAAATGTATTTGCACAAAAGATATGCTTACAGGAATTATTCAAATATAAGATCTCAGTTGAGTTAAGAATGGAATCACTGCCAATCAGACACATCAATCACTTTTTTAATGGTATAATTCCTTTAAAAATTCCCTCATCTTCATGATTATGTAAAAGATATGCTTTACAGAAAGCAATCTTTATTAATGAGCCATAAATATAGTCTCTTCACTGCCTGCTGCAGCATTTGGTAAAAGAACCTGGTGAAGAAAGATTCAAATTCATGAATAGGCCCTTTAAAACCCTCATTATATGTGTTTTGTGATTAAATCTTGATTATTTCACCATTTATGAGAGATGCATCAGCACAACCATAAGTTGCCTTTGTATCTTACTTCCTTTTCCAATCTCTGACATGATTGTTAAAAGAGAAATATGCTTAGTGAGCTTAACATGGAGAGTCAAACAGTCCCATACATTAGTATAATCTGATTTTATTTTAAAAATTGTTAAATAGGAGGGTAAAGGACAGAATTTTGCAGCTAAAGCCAGGTGCTTATCACAATGAAAAGGATTGTCTTCAATTCTGAGAAATGCTTGGCTTCATTTGGGATCAATAATTTTGTTGCTAGTGAGGAAATGATAAACCCTTTCCTCCCTGGGGCAAGTGGGAAAGGGCATTCCTCAGGTTTGAAAGAAGAAACGTCTCTTTACTCTTGAATTCTTTCTTTGTACTGTGGAAGGCATGAAGCATAATCCTTAAGCACAAACACAAGAATTCCCTTGAATGTCATGTCAAGACTAAATTTCTATTAGGCCAGTTGATGACCCCCTAGAGGTATAATGTTAAGAATGTCAGTGAAGCAGTAGGATCCTATTGGAAAGACTGTTGAGCTGAATCAACTGATTTGAGTTCTTGTCATACTCACCATCTACTTGCTGTTTGGTGTAAGCAATTTCAGAGGTATGAAGAGTGTCTCAGTAGCATGGGCATTATTGTGGTTCACATAGTATGGTCAGAAGAGATCATGGAACTGGCAGTTTAGACAGGCTTCGAAAAGAAAAAAGAATTTGAGCTGAATCTGTAGGATAGGTGTACTTCAAAGTCATAAATGTGGGACTTTATATTCAGTGAGAATATTTTGGAATGAAAGGCCCACGATAAGGGAAAGGTTTAGAGAAAGAGGTAAAAAAAAATCAGCAAATAATTATAGTTATAGTTATATAGCAAAGAATTATAATTATTCCCTCAGTTATTTGTCCCTGTTTACATTAGCTATTGAGTAAAATTCATTATTTAAGGTAATGCTTTTTGGCAACCCTGAACGAAATAAACATTAACCTTTGACCCCAGAAGTCATTCTTTTTTTTTAAGTCATTCTTAAAGACTAGGCTCAAAAGACTCCATAGATCTTTACCTGCTCAGCTTTGGTTCCACTCTCTCTGAAGGACATAAAAAGTAATAAAGTCATAGAAGATCTCATTTACATCAGCTTCAATCTCACAGAGATCACTAAGAATGGACTTTCTTTGGAAGTATCTAGGTTTAGGAACAGGTGAAAATGTGCTATATAGAATGAGGGAAAACAAATAGCTGAAGATTAAGGCTACAGATAGTAAGAGGTTGTTGAAGGCCCAATATACTCTAGCATTCACTGTATGGTGAAGCCTTAAAGTAGGGACTCAGAAAATGTTGGCTACCAGCAAATGTGATTGGCTTGTTCATCAGTCTGTGTGTGTAAATTGTGTAAATTGATTGCAAATTGCATATGTGTAAATTGATTTGTTCTTGAATACACTGTGGTGTTTTTCAATTAACCATAGTAATCACCTTTTAAAAATGTTCTTACTCTATTTCCTGCTGCTTCATATATTTGCATCACTTATTTAACCCTGAAGTCACTTGATACTAGGAAGCTTGGATTAAAGAGTCTGTGAAAGCCAGATGGTTTCTCCAGCTAATTTTGCAAAAATTTAAGGAAGAAATAATACCAATATACACAATTCCTGCCATAAAATTAAAAAAAAAAAGAAAGGATACTACCCAATTCATTTTATGAGGTTGCCATAACCTCAAAAAGAATAATACAAGAAAGAAAAATTACAGGCCATGAATACAGATGCAAAAATGCTAATTAAAATATTAGGAAGCTAGAGTCGGCAATATGTAGGGTTATAATATCATGGTCAAGTTAGATTATTCCAGAAATGCAAAGTTGTTTTTAATATTCAAAAGTATATCAATGTGGTATGTCACATAAATAAAGGAAAAACATATGATCATCTCGACGAGTACAAAAAAAAAGCATTTGATAAGATTCAACATTTCTTCATTAAAAAACCTCTTAGCAAATTAGAAATATAAGGGACCTTCCTTAATCTGATAAATGTTATCTGCAAAAAAGCTATAGCAAACATCATACTTAGTGGTGAAACACTGACATATCTGTCCTTGTAATCAGGAAGAAAGCAATGATGCCTGCTATCACCACTTCTATTCAACATTGTCCTAGAGACCCTAGTCAGTGAAATAAGATGAGAAAAATAAATTTGAAAAAGTAAGAATTGAAGAAAGAATGGAAACAAATGATATGACCACATAGTAGAAAATCTAACAATCTACAGGTAAATTATTTGAAGTAATAAATTTTTAAGATTACTGAAAAAAAGTCAATATAAAAAAATAAATTGTATTTCTACATGCTAACAGTGAACAATTAGAAATGCTGTTTAAAAGAAATATACAAGTTAAAATAGCACCAATACCATCAAATAGTTAGAAGTATATCTAAGAAAGATATTTGGGAAGAAAATGGTAATAGCAGGCCTATTAACAATTCTCTCTCTTTTCCAGGGAAGCCCAGTAAAAAGGAATGATCATGTAAATCCCCTTGTAAACATAATGGTACCCCTACATCCTGGTAAATACGCTACTGGTATTTATTAGAAAGATAATTGAGAGTTCTTTTCTAATTAAATGCTTTTTATCATTATTTACCTATTGTAAAGAAATCTGGAACATAAGGCTTTTTAAGAGCTTGACAGGCTGGAAAATGTTACATAAGCTGGGTAATTTGCTGAGTGTAAAATGAAGATGTCTCTGACCAAAATGGTCCCCTCTGCATAAGCAATATTCCACATGAATTGTTTAAACATCACATTTTAAATCTGAACCGGAACACACCCTACCACAGAAGAGGAAGAATCTTTGGAGAGCTGTGTTGATGGTTTTGAATTCCTCCAAAGGAAGAACACTTTGCCTAATCTTATATTCTTTACTCTGTGTCCTTTGAATTATTAGTAATGTTTGCTATTAAGATCTATAATTCATATGAGTCTGAGCTGACTACTCTATCCTTATATTAGACCTCTATACAGCAAACTATAAAACATTATTGAGATAAATTAAAGAAAACCTTCTTAATGGAGAGATTTATTGTGTTATGGATTGGAAAGCTCAATGTTGAAAATTTATTTATTAAATGCAATGGAATCAGTGCTTCTAAATTTGTGTGTGTGTGTGTAAAAACTGAAAAGCCAATTTTAAAATTCACATGAAAATAAAAAGTTTGAGAAGAGCTTAGACATTCTTTAAGAAGAAGGTATCAGGGCTTGCTCTTAAGGTATTAAGATTACTATAAAGCTGTAGTCATCAACACAGTGTGGGATTAGCTTAAAAATTTATGCATCACTGAAATAGAATTGAAGCCAAAAAACAAATCTACATATTTATGGACATTAGATTTATGACAACCATGCAGAGCAGTGGGGAAAGGACAATTATTTCAATGAATATTGCTGAGACTGTGCAATAAAATAAATAAATATAGATAGATAAACAAACAACAAACCTATCTCACACCATGTATGAAAATCAGCACAAAGTGGATTATAGTCCTAATGCGGAAAGCAAAATAATAAAAGTTGTGTAAAATAATACGAACAACTGTTCTCATGATTGCAAAGTAGGAACAAGTGTTTAAGCAGGATATAAAAAGATGTATACATTTAACTGACCACATTACAATTAAGAACTTCTATTCATTAGAGACACATTATGAGAGTGAAAAGGCAAGCCACAGATGGGTAGAAAATATGTGCATCTTAAACAAGCAACAAAGAGCTCATGTCAAGAATATAAGAATTTAAGAAGACCTACAAAGAAAAAGACATCCCTATAAAAAGTGAGCAAGGGATATAAAAAGGCACTTCATAAAAAGGGGATATTTAAATGGCCAGCAAACATATTAAAAGGTATTCAACTCTCTTAGTAATCAGAGAAATGCAAATTAAAGCCACAATATGATACCACTGCATGTGATCAAAAAAACAAAAAGAATGACAATACCAAATGTTGGAGAAAATGTTCAACAACTGGTACTCTCAAGTACATGTGGAAGCATGAAGTTTTACAATCACTTATGAAAAGAGTTTGACATTATCCTCTAATGCTGAAGATTTTGTACCCTATGACTCAGAAGTTCAACTCCTAAGTCTAAACCCAACAGTGTGTACATATGTATCATAATGTTTATACAAAAATGTTTCACAGCAACATTATCTGTAATAGTCCCAAACTGAAAACAACCCAGATGCCCATTAACAATAGAATGATGAATTGTAATCACACAACAGAATATCACACAGCAATGAAAGTGAATGTATTACTGTTACATGCAATAGTGTAAATGGAACTCATGAAAATGATGAATAAAGAGAGACATACACAAAGGAATACATACTATATAATTTCATGTAAAAAGCTCAAAAATAAGCAAAACTAAAATGGTTAGGGGTGACTATTTGGGTCATAATTTACAAATAAAACCTAGGAACTGAGTTAGAAGAATGAGGGGAGAGAAAGTGTCCTACCCAGCAAGGAGAACTGGGAGTGGGGGATGGGGTTCTAGGTTGTTGGCAAAATTCTATTTCTTGACCTGGGTGGTGGTTATGTAAGTGTCCACTACACAGTAATTCATTAATGCAATTTTATGCAATTTCTTTATAATATGCAATTTCAATATAATATTGTTACCCAAGTCTGTTAAAAAAAGAGAGAGAAAAACAATTCTGTGAAAGACCTGGACAGTACACCAGCAATAATATTTCTCCAGCTAGAAGAACATTGGATTTGGAGAAATCCTTTGTAATATAAAGCAGGAATTCTCCAACTTGGCACAATTGACACTTTGGACTGAATAACTGGGTAATTCTTTGTTGTGAGAGACTCTCCTGTGCATTGCAGGATTCTTAGCAGCATCTCTGACCTCTATCCACTAGATTCCAGTAATACTCCCTCCCCCAAGTTGTGACAACCTGTTGAGAACAACTCATTTAAAAGAATCAACACTTGAAGGCATTGCTCTCTGTACTCTGGTTACAGATTTTTTTTAGAGTAGTCTTCAAGTATAATTGTTTGGAGTTTTCTGTTGCCTTACTTTCAGCATTCTGCTCCAATTTTCTCTGGTAATTTATTTTAAAATCCCCTGATATGAATTTCTCTTTAATTTCTTCTATGGATATATGGACCCATGTGGATAGAGGAGCAGTAAAATTTCTCTTACAATTATTGTAAATTTTATGTTGCAAGGTTTGGTAACATTGCTCAAGTGGAGATATTTTAAAATGGAATGCAATTACAGAGTAAACTAGCTGATATCAGACAGACTCTAATATGTCTTTATGAAACAGACAGATTGTCAAGAAACCCTAGGGATTTACCCACCACTAATTATGATGAGGAATCCGGAAACAAGCAAATCTTTTCTCTCATCCATAGCAGTCTGTTCCCACCCCACCCCCAGCACACACCTTCCCCCCAGTCCCTAACCCCATACCTTCTCTTACTTCCAAGTTAACAAAGACAGATTTTGGCAGTCATAATTCAACCAGCCATTTCAATTATAGCTTTTAGTGAGCCACATCAAGAACAAAAGTAAAGGGTAAAAACCACACTCAGCTGTGGCATTTTTATTGCTTTAAGTCATTACCAGTAACTGGAATCTGTATACTTCACTGAACTTTTGAAAGCAAGCTCATTTACAGCACATTCAGTATTCATTTTTGGGAAAATGAGTAACTAATTTTGCTCATTTTGTGCATTTTAATTGGTTGGAAATTTCCAAACACATCTGTGGGACAAACAATGATAAGCCACCCCCTTGCAACAAAAAATACAAACAGAATTTCAATTCGACTGAACATATTTCTTGTTTTCTGAAATAAAATCAAGACAATCTTCCAGTTATTAGAGGATGAATTTTCTTCCAAATTTTTTCCCTCTGACAGGGGCTTTTTCCTCGATATGTCTCCTCCACGTCTTCTTACACAAGTGCAGTTAGCTGGGATCAGAACAGGGCTTCTGGACTGAGAGTCCGGGGTAGGTGAGTCCAATAGCTTGGGCTCTTATAAGCATGATATCTCTTAATGACCTGTTACCCTTCATTTCATTTCTTGGTCAACCTACTTACAGCTCTAGCTACAATCCTTGGGAAACTTGGTCATCCTGGTTACCTTCTATGAGTTGCCAAATCCCAGTTCTAGAATGACATGCCTCTCTCCAGCCATTCAAACACTGAATTTTTCCCAGGTCAGGACAAAACGGGACTTCTAGCTTTGTGCATCTTCGTTTTTCATGGCATTCCTAAGGCTTTTCTCTATTTCTCAAATATACATTTTTTTTTTAACTAACTCACTCCAAAATAGTAATTTAAAACATAACAAGAACTGGTATCTATAAAGCATACTGTGTGCCTGGAATGTTCTAAGCACTTTAAACTTCACAGCAAACCTATGAAATTGGTTTACATATTATCACCATTTTACAGATAAGAAAACCAAGCCAAAAATGGGGTTAATTTGCCTAAGGACACACAGCTAAGAGGTGATGAACCCAGGTTTGAGCCCTGGAAGTCTAGCTCTAAGCTGCTGTTTCTAAAAACCAGATTTCTGTTGTGGGCCTCCATAGTCACAAGTCCAAATAAGTCTCCTCTAAACTACTGTGGCTTGCTCCTTGTACATTACCAGGGGCACTTGTATTGCACGCCATGCTATTGATACTGTCCACATCCTTGTCTTTTATGCCCTAATATTTTATGATACCTTGGAGGGGAGAGACAGTGTCTTCTGAATTTTGAGGTCCCTCCATCAGGAACTCAAAACATGCTGAAAGATATTTTGGCCACTTATGAAAATCTTTTGTTAATTGCTTCAAAATATTGGCATATTAAAAATTCAGGTTATCTAATAGCTTTTTGGTGGAGTCTTTGTGTTTTTTTATATATGATATCATGTCATCTGCAAATAGTGAACATTTTACTTCTTCCTTTCTGATTCTAATGATTTTTACTTCTTTTTCTTACTTAATTGCTCTGGCTAGAACTTTCAATACAATGTTGAAGAAAAGTGGTGAGTGTGGGCATCCTTGTCTTGTTCCTGAACCAAGAGTAAAAGCTTTCAGCTTTTTGCCATTGAGTATGATGTTAGCTGTGGGTTTGTCATAAATGACCTTTATTATGTTGAAGTATGTTCTCTCTATACACATTTTGTTGAGAGTTTTTTAATTATAAATGGATGTTTAATTTTGTCAAATGCTTTTTCTGCATCTGTTGAGATGATATTAGGACTTTTATCCTTCATTCACTGGTTTACAGATTAAAACCAATCATATTGGCTTACAGATTAACACCATCCTTGCATCTCCTGGAATGAATCCTACTTGATCATGGTGCATGATACCGTTAACGTACTATTGAATTCAGTTTGCTAATATTTCGTTGAGAATTTTTGCATCAATGTTCATCAGGGATACTGGCCTGTAATTTTCTTTTGTGTGTGTGTGGTATCTTTGCCTGCTTTTGGTATCAGGGTAATGCTAGTCTTGTAAAATGAGCTTGGAAGTGTTCCTTCCTTTTCAACTTTTTGGAATAATTTGAGGAGGATAAGTATTAACTCTCCTTTAAATGTTTGATAGGATTCACCTATGAAGCCATCTGGACCCGGATTTTTATTTTGGGGGAGTATTTTGATTATGATTCAATTTCCTTACTAGTAATTGATCTATTCAGAGTTTCTTTCTTCATGATTCAGTCTTAGAAGATTGTATGTTTCTAAGAATTTATCCATTTCTTCTAGGTCATCTAATTTGTTGGCATATAATTGTTCATAGTATTCTCTTATGAAACTTTGTATTTCCATAGTGTTGGTTGTAACTTCTCTTCCATCTCCAATTTTATTTATTTGAGTTCTCTCTTTTTTCTTGATGAGTCTGGCTAATGGTTTGTCAATTTTATTCCTCTAACAAATGAACTCAGTAAAATTTCAGGATACAAAATTAATATGCAGAATTGTTACATTTCTGTACACTAATAATAAACTATCAAAAAAGAAATGAAGAGAACAATCCCCTTTAAAAATTTTTGTTGTATCAAAAAGAATAGAAAAGCAGGAGATGAAAGACCCATACTCTGAAAACTGTAAGACATTGAGGAAATAAATTGAAGATGACACAAATAAATGGAAAGATATACCATATTCATGGATTGGAAGAATCAACATTGTTAAAATGTTCATACTACCTGAAGCAATCTACAGACTCAAAGTAATCTCTATCAAAAAATCAATGGCATTTTTCACAAAACTGAACTAAATAATCCTAAAATTTGTATGAAACCACAAAAGACCCCAAATAGCAAAAGCAATCTTGAGAAAGAAAAACAAAGCTGGAGGTACCATGCTCCCCGACTTAAACTATACTACAAAGTTACAGTAATCAAATAGTATGGCACTGGCACAAAAACAGAAAAATAGATCAGTAGAACTTAGTAGGGAGTCCAGAAATAAACTCACACTCATATGGTCAATTAATCCATGACAAAGGAGGTTAGAATATGCAATGAGGAAAAGACAGTCTTGGGAATAAACAGTATTGGGAAAACTGAACAGCTACATGAAAAAGAATGAAACTGGACCACTTTTTACACCATACAGAAATAAATTAAAAATGAATTAAAGACTTAAATGTAAGAACTGAAACCAAAGAAATCCTAGAAGATAACATAGGCAGTATGCTCTTTAACATTGGTCTTAGCAATATTTTTGGGGAATATGTCTCCTCAAAGGCAATAAAAGTAAAAATACACCAATGGGACTACAACAAACTAAAAAACTTTTGCACAGCAAAGGAAATCACCAACAAAACAAAAAGGCAACCCACTGAATGAAAGAAGATATTTGCAAAATGATATATTTGATGAGTTGATATCCAAAATATATAAAGGACTCATACAACTCAATACATAAAACAAAAAAACCTGATTAAAAATGGGCAGAGAACATGAATAGACATTTTTTCCAAAGAAGACATACAGATGGCCAACAGTCACATGAAAAGATGCTTGACATCACTAATCATCAGGGAAATGCAAATCAAAACCACAATGAGATACCACCTCATAGATATCAGAATGACTATCATCAAAAAGATAAGAAACAACAAGTATTGGAGGGGATACGGAGAAAAGAGAGCCCTGGTGTGCTGTTGAGGGGAATGTAAATTGGTGCAGCCATTGTGGAAAACAGTATGAAAGTTCTTCAAAAAACTGAAAATATAACTAGCATACAATCCAGAAATTACACTTCTAAATACTCAAAATACTGTAATAACAGTGTCATAACATGTCCTTCTCTCCTCTTCCTGCATTCAGTTTATTCAGAATATACCACTTTCTTTATCTTTCTCTCCTTTCTTGTCTCTTCTTTTCCCTTCTCCTTTTTTTCTTCTTCATCTCCCTCATTCTCTTTCTTTCTTTCTTTCTTGCTTTCTCTCCGTCTCCTCTCTTTTAATTTTTTGCCTTGGCATATTTTCTCAATTGATTTCAAATGATGACAGCATTAGCACCAGGACCTGAATGATTCAGCGCGACATTTCCCAAAGTTTGTTTTGCAGATTTTTAATAGTTGTCATGTGAAAAAATGTGGGCAGAGGAGCAGGATCCCATGGGAAAATAAATTTAAGAAATGCAGGGTTAAGTAAATATAAATAGATTTACACAGAGAAGTCATTAATAACCCTGGAGCCATTACTAGGCTATAATCTTCAAGAAGGGGAGACAGAGTGTAGAATTCCCCATGTCTGTGTGACAATAGACTCCAATGGTAGGATTTGAGCATTATTCTGTGAGAAGTTGTAAGCATAGATTCAAATCAAAGATTTCATTTCTGGAGTCATTGATCCTGGGGTTTTAAATTTGCCTCTACCATGAAATGGCTGTATGATTTTGGGCAAATCACTAAACTAATATGGAAATAATTACACTAATTTCATAGGATTGTTATTATAAGTGAGTTCCTGATTACCTAATAAATGAGTTAAATTATTTATTTATTTATTTATTTAGAGCAGTGTGTTCCTAGGAAAACAAGGCCTCAGAGAAAAATATGAGTTACTAAATTTTTCTTGACACATTAAATTTTACCGTGACTGAGCTGGAAGGAAGCTGCCTTATTATGGCTAGCTTAGGTCAACATGTCTGGACTAGTTATGGTTGTTGAGAGCCAAAAATAACAGAGAATGCACCCTTTAAGCCAGCAGCCATGGTTTCTTGACAATCCCCCAAACCAGAAATGATTATGCTGATTAGTCTTGACCTGGATCCATTAAGGAGAATGTCTAAAACAGGTTTATTTGCTTTGGTGTGACTCAAGATTTTTCATAAGTTAAGTTTTTTAAGGTATTTTTCAAGATGACCATGCTGTAAAAAATAGCCTTTTTATCCCTTTTAATACAGAAGAGAGAAACTGATTGTGTGCCTGTAGTCAGTTTTGTGACTTCAGGGGCACAGACTTATAGTATTTTTTCTCATTTCCACTTTCGCAGATTTTTTTTTTCACTTATTTGTTAACTGTAGTCTATTCTTCAGCACTTCAGACTTACAAATTTCTCTAAACATATTAGTTACTAAGATATTAGTGAGAAAGGTGAGTGGAAGCCTTAAATCATAGCCTATCACAGTAGGGAGAAAACCAAGAATCCAGGCTGAGGAAAGAATTGAATTTGATGGTCCTGGTCCTGTCTGAGGATAGCAAGCTCCCATATTGATGAAAAATCCCCACAGGCATTTTATCATTTTATTTCAAAGCAGGTTAGAGTAGTCTGCTTTTAGGCAGAAAGACATAGATTTTAGTGTCTGTTTTTAAGGGATTGTCGATTAATAAATAGAAGTATTTGTTTTTGTTGTCAAAGTTTTCCTCTCCATATTAGACAAGTCCCATGTGTAAGAGAACACCTTGCTGGTATGATGGTGCATCTTAATCTGTTCAAGCTGCTTAAACAAAATACCACAGACTGGGTAGCTTTTAACAACAGAAATTTATTTCTCATAGTTTTGGAGGCTGGAAGTCCAAGATCAGGTGTCCATGACCAGGTTCTGGTGAAAGCCTTCTTTCAGGTTGCAGATTGCTGACTTCTTCTTGTGTCCTCACATGGTGGAAGGGATGAGCTAGCTCTCTGGGGTCTCTTTAATAAGGGCACTAATCCCATTCATTCAGGCTCCATCTTCATGACCTGAACACCTCCCAAAGATCCCCTGCCTAATATCATCACATTTGATGTTAGGATTTCAACATATGAATTTTGGAGAGACACAAACATTCAGACCACAGCATGGTCTGAGGCTGAACAAGAGTAAGAAAGACTCAGTCTGGTCGATTATTCCCCAAAGAGGTGGCTTTGCAGATACTCTGACATACACTGCCAGACCTATACACCTGATGTGCCCATCACAGTGCCTTAAAAAAAAAGGTCAGTATCTTTGAGACTGCTGGTTGATGGTGTGAGAACCTGATGGGGAATGAAAAAGAATTTGGAGGATAATATTTACCCTCTGTGAGTCCAAATTACCCTCTAATCCAAGGATTGGCAACTTTTTCTGTAAAGGGCCAGATAGTAAATATTTCAGTCTTTGCAGATCATTTAGTCTCTGTTGCAACAACTTAACTCTATTGTTGTAGCACAGAAGCAGCTGTACACCCACAAAAATGAGTGAAGTAGCTAGGTTCCAATAAAAATATATTTAAAGACACTGAAATTTGAATGGCATATAATTTTCATGTGTCAAGAAATATTCTTATTCTTGTGATTTATTAAAATCATTTAAATGTAAAAAATATTCTTAGCTCATGAGCCGCACAAAGCAGGCCTTAGGTTGACAACCTCTGGTCAACACTTGCTACTCAAAGTAGCAACATGGGTACCACCTGGGGTCCTATTAGAAATGTTGACTCTCAGGCATCACTGCGAACACTCTACAACAGAATCAGAGTTTTAACAAGATGCTCAGGTGATTCCTAAGTGAAGCATTGGTCTAAGCAACAGTGCAGACTGTTGGAGCACATGTGCCTCAGCCTTGGCTGTACATTAGACTCACCTGAGGAGCTCTTACATCTCTCTCTCTCTCTCTGTGCCCAGGGTGCACCCAGACCAATCAAATCAGAATCACTAGGACTGGGACCCAGGCATTGTTTTTGTTTTGTTTTAAAGCACTCCAGTGATTCCAATGTATAGCTAAAGTTAAGAACTGCTGCCCTAGAGACTTTTAACCATCAGGGGGCTTCCCTTGAAAAAATTTTCATTGGAAATGACTGGCAACTTAAAGGATGATATATTAGTCAGCTTGGGCTGCTATAACAAAATACCATAGACTGGGGTGGCTTAAACAACAAAAATTTATTTTTCATAGTTCTGGAGTCTGGGAAGTCCAAGGTCAAGGTGCCACCAATTTGGTTCCTGTTTTCCTGGCTTGCAGATTTCTGGGTATGTCCTCACATGGCCTTTCCTCAGTGTATATGTGTGTGGGGTCGGGGAGGGGGTATAGCTCTTTCTTTTTTCCTCTTCTCTTCATTTAAGGGCACTAATACCATCATGAGGGCCCAACCCTCATGACCTAATCTAACCCTACCTGCCAAAGGCCCCACCTCCAAAACCATAACATTGGGGGTTATAGCTTCAACATATGAATTTTAGAGGGACACAAACATTCAATCCATAACAGATGATGAGAGCAAAGATCTGCTACTTTTTTGTAGTCCTTGGATGATTACTCAAAAAGTCACTGGAATCAGGGGCTTCCCTGGTGGCACAGTGGTTGAGAATCTGCCTGCTAATGCAGGGGACATGGGTTCGAGCCCTGATCTGGGAGGATCCCACATGCTGCGGAGCAACTAGGCCCATGAGCCACAACTTCTGAGCCTGCGCGTCTGGAGCCTGTGCTCCGAAACACGAGAGGCTGCGATAGTGAGAGGCCCGCACACTGCAATGAAGAGTGGCCGCCGCTTGCCACAACTAGTGAAAGCCCTCACACAGAAATGAAGACCCAACACAGCCAAAATAAATAAATTAATAAACTCCTACCCCCAACATCCTAAAAAAAAAAAAAGTCACTGGAATCAGGACTTTACCATTTAAAAGGCACCTTCTCATTCATTTCTTCTTTTGATCCACTGATGCCTCACTAATTAGGTTGCTAGACACTATGGGTATTGCCCCCATTATTTACAGACAGGAAAATTAAAAGAGGTAACTAATGGATCCAAGCCCACCATGGTAATACATGGCAAAACTGTGTCTGCTGCCACTGAGGTTGCTGCTCTTCAATTCTGCTGGCAGCCAAATAGCCTTGAGCACAGCAAGTATTGCAAGGAAGAAAGGGAAGGAGGGGGAAATAGGAAGATAACATTTATTGAGAAATTGCAGTGTGCCAAGCACTGTGCTAAGTGTCTTACATATAATATTCACAACGATCTTTTGGGGGGACTTTTAAATATCATTCCTTTTTAGAGATGAGAAACTGAGCCTCAGATTTCTCAAGGCTGCAAAGCTAGCCAATGATATAAGCAGAACTGAAGACTAGCCTTTCTAATGCTAAAGCCTGTTTTTTTGGTGTTTGTTCATTGCAAAACATAAACTCATTTTTCAAGACTGCTACTGATTCTGACTTAATCCAGCATTTAGGTTTCCATGTAGAAAGGTAGAAGTTATAGATAATTTTTTTTTTTTTTTTGCGGTACACGGGCTTCTCACTGTTGTGGCCTCTCCCGTTGCGGAGCACAGGCTTCGGACGCGCAAGCTCAGCGGCCATGGCTCACGGGCCCAGCTGCTCTGCGGCATGTGGGATCTTCCTAGACGGGGGCACGAACCCGTGTTCCCTGCATCGGCAGGCGGACTCTCAACGACTGCGCCACCAGGGAAGCCCCTATAGATAATTTTAACACATCACTCAATGAAGAGCAATACTATCTCCCTGATTAGACAAATATAAATATCTGCTCCTAAAATGGATTATTACCACACAGTAATGTGGTAAAATGATTGCTGCTTGTAAAATGTCTTCCTTCCTACACAGGAGTTGGCATAATTTATTTTGCTTTTTTTCAGCCTTCCATGAGAAATAACAGTAAAAGTTGCATTACCCAGCAAAGATTAAAAGCACCTGAGGATTGATACTGTCCGTAAATATAACATCTACCAGTATTGTTCATTGCTGCCTCCACCAAATGAAACCTGGGAATTAATAAGGCAAATGATTCATGAAGAAGTAGACCACAGACCCTGCTGTAAACAGAAAGGAAAAGTAGCACACGTTTCCCCTCCTCTAACCCTCTGTTCCTGTGACCCTGGTTTCCTGGCCTAGTCCATCCCTCTCTGGGCCCTCTCCCCTAACACAGCTTCCCCCAGTTATTTATGGGGGTAAAATTATCGCAGATAAAAATGGCTAAGTAGAAGTAATCATTTTCTTGCCTCTCTCCATTATCTATTTCTACACAAGTTACAACTAGATATTTGAGGTTTACTCATCAACCTACTCCCCTATACAAACGTGTCTCACACCCATGGACAGAAACTATGTTTGATGTTTGTGTTTAAAATAATTATCAGTATAACCATAATTTTCTAGAATAATGGTAATAATAATAACTACCATTTATTAGGTGTCTGCTTTACATATGTGTTATGTAATTTTCACAAAAAAGTAGAGATGTTAACTAAATTGACCAAGGTCTTATGGCAAACAGTAGTGTTGGGTTTGAGCCCAGCTCTGGCTGCTTCCAAGGGCAATGCTCTTTTCCCTCTGCATGCTACCTCCTGTAATCCTGGCTGCAAATTTGGGAACACCAACTGTGAGCCAGCCACTATAAAGACACTGTGTACATTCTCTTCAATGGTCATTGCAACCCTGTGAAATTAGTTTATGCTTCCCATTCAGCTGAGATCCTTCTGCCATCAGCCTTTTGGTCTTTTGTCATCTAAAACCACTGCCTTGCAAATACCCTCAACATTTAACTCAGTCTCACTCAGAGATAATGGCAAAACTCTTTCCATGGATGAGCCACTGTGACCTACACACCTGAGCAGTAGTAAATGCTGCTGGAGAACAGCCCTTTATTTCATGACTGTACACTTGTGCTGACTGCTCCCTGGCCTTGCTCCCCTATTCTCCCAGTAACTTTGCTTTTCCACTCTCGCAGGTTTAACATCAGGACGATCTACTTATTTGTTTTTTCATTTACTTAGTTATTACCCAAAATCATACTTTAGGGGAAAAAAAGGAAATCACTTTATATTCAGGTCTTTGCAGATTTTGAGAAGAGAGTTCACAAGCCAAATCCCTAATGATAATTAATATCGCTGCTATACATTAAAATTTTTGATTCCATACAATTGAAAACCAGATATGGACATGGTAAAGAATTGATAAATTTCATATAGTTTATTTTAAAGTTATACTTTTTAAGTTATTTTATATGATATGTGATTTTAAATATATGTATGTAACTAAATTAAATAGGATAAGTAAACAAGTTGGCCAAAAACATTTTTTGAGGGTAGTGGTTGTTCTAATTGGGAAAATGGAAGTATCTTTTTATTTTGAGTTGGGTTCTATCTAGTGCTGCTCTATATTCAGGCATAAACTAAAGGTCTTAAAATAAATATGTTCCAAATAGAGCTCTTGCTTTATTTCCCTATCACGTTTCTCCCAGTCTTTCTAACTGGTCCCTCAGTGCCTTCGCTGCCCTAGAGTCTCTCCAGTGCATCCTTTTTTAATGTATTTCATCTCCTATCATTCCTGGAGGCTCAAATCCTTCAGTGACATCCCATCTCACTTTGATCAAAAACCTAGTCTTTCTATAACTCTCAAATCTCTACAAAATTGGGCTTCTTCTACCACTCTCATCTCACTGTTTACAACTCTACCCTCAATGCTGATCCTCAAATATGTCAAATACACACTAGGTTCAGGGTCCTGGCTCATGCTGTTCCCCTTGTCTAGAATGCCTTTTCCTAAGATGTGTGCAGTTAATGCACTAAATTCCTTCTTTGTCTTCCTTGTTTCCAGTCTTTTTTGAAATATCAGCTTAGCAGTCAATACCTTCCTGGTTTTTTTTTTTTTTTTTTTTTTTTTTTTTTGCGGTACGCGGGCCTCTCACTGTTGCGGAGCACAGGCTCCGGACGCGCAGGCTCAGCCGCTCTGCGGCATGTGGGATCTTCCCAGACCGGGGCACGAACCCGTGTCCCCTGCATCGGCAGGCAGGCTCTCAACCACTGCGCCACCAGGGAAGCCCCCTTCCTGGTATTTTAAAATAATAATAACAACAACAACAACCTCCATCCCAATACTCCCTGCCCTTCTTACTCTGCTTTAATTTACTCCATTGCAATTATCCTCATTGGACATTTTATATTATTATGTGTATATTTGGTTAATGACCTTATTTGTTGTGTTACCTGTTGTTTTCTATAGCCTAGATCAGTGACTATAATGTAGTAGGAATTCAATAAATATTCCCTGGATGAATTAATCTTAGTTAATATCACCACCTTACCCCTGGTAGATCAAGTAGAAACTTAGGAAACAGTCTTGAAGCCTCTCTTTTATTCAACTGTATGATTCATCACCAAATTGGGTAGATGCCACCTTTGAAATATATCTCAAAGTATTCTACATCTCTCCAACTCCATTATCATCTTAATCCAAACCACTGCTGTCTCTTGCCTGGACTATAATAGCATCCTATTTGTCTCCTTGCTTCAACTCTTGTCCTTCCTAAAACCCATTCTCCATACAACAGCCAGAGAAGTCTTCAAAAAATATGTAAACCAGACCACATCATTTCCCTGCTTAAAATCCTTTTAACAGCTTTGCATTGCTCTCAGAATAAAGCTCACACTTCTTATTAAGACCTCCAAGATCCTGAAGCATATATCCCGCCTTATTCTGTATCTCACCTTATCTTCTTTCCTGTCTACTCATGATGCTCCAGCCATGTAGCCTTGTTCTATTCTGAGGAAACGTCAGGTCTTTTCCCATCTTTCTAAGCTATTGACCTTGCTATTACTTCTACTTAGAATGCTTTTCTTCCAGCTCTCTATATGAATGATAGCTTTTTATCCTTCAGGAATCAGTTCAATTATCACCTCCTCTAAGGGGCCTCCGCTTTCCACCCTATTCAACATAGGTATAAAGATTTCATCACCCATTGTCTTTCTTTCAGAGGCCTCATCACAATCCATAATTATCTTGCTTAATTGATTACCTGTTTATTATCTGTCCTACCCCTAGAATAGCAGCCGGTAAACATAAGGAAAAAAAAAAAACTAGATGGAAAATATTTTAGGCATTGCAGGCCATATAGTCCATTAGAATTACTCAGCTCAGGCTTCCCTGGTGGCGCAGTGGTTGAGAGTCCGCTTGCCGATTCAGGGGACACAGGTTCGTGCCCTGGTCTGGAAAGATCCCATATGCCGTGGAGCGGCTATACCCGTGAGCCATGGCCACTGAGCTTGTGCGTCCGAAGCCTGTGCTCCGCAACGGGAGAGGCCACAACAGTGAGAGACCCGTAAAAAAAAAAAAAGAACTACTCAGCTCTACCATTGCGTCAATAAAAGAGCTCTAGACAATAGCTAAACAAATGGGCATGGCTGTGTTCCCATAAAACTTTATTTATGAACACAAATTTGAACTTTATATAATTTTCACATCACAAGAAATTATTCTCTTGATTTTTTTCAAGTATTTTAAAATAGAAAAAACATTCTTATTTCATGGGCAGTACAAGAACAGGTGGCAAGCCAGGTTTGGCCTGTGAGCTATAGCTTTCTGACCCCTGACCTAGGATACTAAGTATCAGGAAGGCAGAGACCTTGTTTGTTACATCTTCATATATAGAACAGTGCCTAACACATAGTAGCTGCTTAGAAAAATATTTATTAAAAAAATGACTCCATGAGTTTTTCCAGCCTCCCCCATTATAAGAAGTAAATCTTCTATTGGAGATAGAGGTTCAAAAGGTTAAAAAAAAGGCTTCTCCCACAAGTCAAGAGTTTTCACTTATTTTAAGCTAGAAATACACGTTCAGTTTGGCCTTACATCATTCTCCATGAGCCTTAAATATGATGAGTTTTTGCCAGATATAAAACAGAAGACCAAACTTAAACAAGAGACCAGAAGTTAAGCAGAATTATTACACTGGATTAAAAAACCAAGATTCAAACAGATTTTGTTGATTCTGATGAAACCAGATTGTTTACATTAAGCAGAAGAAAGGCTAGAAGGAAATATGTTTAGGGTATGATCTCTCTAAACAGCTATGGAGAGAGAACAAGTCTTACCAAGGAGGGGTCTAAAAATTATATATGCTTCCTAACCCATCTACCTAGAATACTGACTGTTCTTACTCTGACATATCTCTCGGGGAGAATATCTTCTTTTGGGAAAGGAAAATTATTGACAAATAACATTATTCTAATGTTCTAATATTATAATTAGAACATTCTAACATTATTCTAATTATTAGAATAACATTATTCTAATAATGAGAAAGAACATTATTCTTTTAGCCTTCTGGGGCACAGAAGAGTAATGAACTATCATCAAGAGTTATATCTTGTATTGGGTTCTGAAATCAGAAAGTGAAGCCAAGAGGGTATGGTAGAGAGACCCTAGATGAGGAGGCTCATTTCTTATGTACATCATAGCACCACCTGAAGATTCCCAAGACAAACATTGACAATGTTGCTTTTGCTATGCTATGAAATTGCATTTCGCTGTCAACAATATTATATCTCGTTGAGTTACTAAAGATCACAGTATCTCTGATTTTTAGAATGGCAAGGTAATTAGAAATATTGCAATCCATCTGCATAATATTGTATTCTAAGGCCTAGAATGCCTAAAGAACTTGCTTAAACTCCCACAGCCATAGTTGCAAATGAAATCCCTATGCCCTGGTTTCTTGTATGGAAAAAACACTTTCTAATGTACACAGAAAAACCCTCAGCTTTTTGCTGATTCAGGTTACATTGAATTTATTTGGAATTCTTAGATAAAAAGATGTACTACTTGCATTCAATTTGGATTTAGTATTGATGAAGAGGTCAAAGTTCACCTGTAGGAGACATTCTTTGAAATTTTAAAAAGAGGGTTAAAACAGAAGAAATTTACACTGGGTACATAGCTTTTCATATTATTACACATAATGAAATCTAGATAAATTTTGTATTTTACATACTAAGAGAATAAGATTACAACCATTAACAATTTTTTTTTAATTTCACAAAACTTTCATTATAATGTTGTCCTTTCCACTATCTCTTCAAACATGTATAGTGTCTGTCCTTCTCAGCAGGTTGTAAGGTCCATGCAAAGAAGGACCACATTGCTGTAGCTACAGACCCTAGCACAGAGCCTGGTACATGGTGGGGACTCAGCTAGGACTGATAATGAATGATACATGAATGAACGGAGAAAACTTATTTCTAGTCCACCTTGGTACTTATACTTTCTAGTACGATTGCTGTGTGGTTTAATTTCTAATTTGTAAAATCCCAATGGAAGAAACTGATTTATTACTCTCACACACATTTATTTCCTTCCAGAATATAACTGAAGGAACACTCACAGTGACAGGAGCCATCCATATTGATGCACTGTCCATGTTACAGACTTTGGGTTCTTTGCATTCACCCATATCTTCAGCACAGGAGGAAAAAATTGCCGACTAATAGGGTACTTTTTTTAAACACAAAGGTAAATTATGATCATTTCAGTGTCTAATCAATGACACCTAATATTACAATACAATAATATAATTGATATCTAAATGAAAAGACAAAAAATAGAGCTTAATTTTCCAAGATAGATATGGAGGAATAATAACAGCTGGAGAAGGGGCAAGGAATAAGCTTGTTGAGAGCATTTCAAAATGTTAAGAATCCAGCCCACTCACTGCTAAATAATCAGGTCCCACAATGATCCCATGTCCATAGGGTCAGTTCTGGTGGAAGACTTCTGTGGTAGAGATGTACACTCATTAATAGATAGATCAATGGCAAATAGTTACAGGTTCCTCCTGAAAGACTGTGTGGTGGTGAAATTACCACATGCTGCACATATTGAGAAATGATGAACAAAGCAATCTTGAGAAAGAACAAAGCTGGAGATATCATACTCCTTGATTTCAAACTATACTACAAAGCTAAAGTAACTAAAATAGTATGGTATTGCCTCAAAAACAGACACACAGATCCCTTGAACAGAATTGTGAGCTCAGAAATAAACCCATGTATATATGGCCAATTAATTTATGATGAAGAAGCCAAGAATATACAATAGTGGAAGGACAGTTTATTCAATGAACGATGTTGGGAAAATTGGACAGCACATGCAAAAGAATAGAACTAGATTACTATCTTATGCTATACACAAAAATTAACTGAAAATGAATTAAAGACTTGAATGTAACACTTGACACTATAAAACTCCTAGAAGGAAACCTAAGCAGTAAGGTCCTTGACATCAGTTTTGGTGATGATCTTTTGAATATGACTCCACAAGCAAAGGCAAAAAAGCAAAAATAAACAAGTGAGACTACATTAAACTAAAAAGCTTTTGTACAGCAAAGAAAACCATCAACAAAATGAAAAGGTAACTTACTAAATGGGATTAAAGATTTGTAAATTATAGATCTGATAAGGGGTTAAAATCCAAAATAGATTTTAAAAACTCATACAACTCAATATAAAAAAACAAACCCACACTGATTAATAAATGGGCAGAGAATATGAATAGACATTTTTCCAAAAAAGACAAACAGGTGGCCAACAGGTGCATGACAAGATGCTCAAACTCACTAACTGTTAATGAAATGTAAATCAAAACCACAGTTTTGATTTGTGAGATATGACCTCACAGCTGGTAGAGTGGCTGTTATCAAAAAGACAACAAATAACAAATGTTGACAAGGATGTGAAGAAAATGAAATTCTTGTGTACTGTTGGTGAGAATGTAAATTGGTGCTGCTACGATGGAAAACATTACAGAGGTTATTCAAAAATTAAAAATAAAATAATTAAAAATAGAGCTATCATATGATCTAGTCATTTAACTTCTTGGAATATATCTGGAGAAAATGAAAATGCTAATTCAAAAAGACATATGCACCTCCCATGTTTATTGAAGCATTATTTACAATAGCCAAGATACAGGAAAAATTTAAATGTCCATTGATGGATGAATGGATAAAGAAGATGTGAGACAGATATATATGTATATATATATATATCACATATATATGTGATATATATATATGTGTGTGTGTGTGTGTACATACACAATAGAATACTATTCAGCCATAAAGAAGAATGAAATCTTGCCACTTGTGACAATATAGATAGACCTGAAGGACATTATGCTAAGTGAAACAAGTCAGACAAATACCATATGATCTCACTTATCTGTGGAATAAAAAAAAAAAAAAGGTTCACAGGTTTAGAGAACAAGTAGATAGTTGCAAGAAATAGGGGGAGGCCAGAATGGATGAAAGGGGTCAAAAGGTACAAACTTCCAGTTATAAAATAAATAAGTCATGGAGCTGTAATGTACACCATAATGACCACGGTTAATAATACTGTGTTGCCTGTTTGAAAGTTGCTGAGAGTAGATCTTAAGAGTTCTTATCACAGGAAAAAATTCTATAACCGTGTATGGTAACAAATGTTAACTAGACTTACTGTGTTGATCATTTCACAGTATATACAAATATCAGTTATCTTTGAGGCCCTTAAATTACAGTTGATTTAGACCCACATAATCCTGCTCTGCTATGGGAGTCTTCACTCCACCTGTGAATGGAGTGAGCTCTGTTGCTCTGGACCCAATATTCTGCATGTTTGGAGACAGGCCTGGTGAGATGGAGGGTGCCATAAAAGAGTCATGGTAGGTACCATAAGCTAACAAAGCAGGCTTTTCAATAACTTTTAGCATTTTAGTCCTATTTAGATATAATATCTGTCTCAGTTTCCCCTTTTGGTATCAAAGACATGTTCTAGACCCTTGCCTGCCCTTATGGGTATTTTTGCCTCATGTCCCAGAGCCAGTATATGCAACAGATTAGTTCACAGAAGTAGCAGAATCATTATTTCAGAAGGCAAAGATAAGCCCAGTGGGTAAAAATTATAAGAAAGAATATTTTAACTTAGAATAGAGCAGAACTTTCTGACAACTCGAGCTTTCCAGCAATGAAATGGATGTAGTAAGGAATAGCAATTTTATGCACAATGGCTAATAAAAAATTATGAATCGCATATTAATTCAAATTGAAATTAAATCAGCCCTATTGATTCCTATAAGGGGATTAAAAGAACATATTATACACTCATGTGTATATGCATATACAGTAAGGTATACCTTTTACCATTTAGCTACTTGATTAGTGAATAGAAGACATAAGCCAAAAAAATTACCAATGCTTTTAAGCCATTAAAATGCTAATATCTGAAGACATCTAGTTCAATTTGCAAAACAGATGCATTTATATTGATAATTCCTCTTTTTCAAGAACCCATTAAAATAAAGGTGAAGGTAAAAATCCTGCAGTTATCAAAGGGAATGAGGTAGGGCTGATCCCAGCAAGAGATTTCCACCAATTCCTGGAAGTTGGGAAGCAGCTGGTAGAGTCTTAATTGAAGAGGCTGAGCACAAGATGCCACCTCCTAGACCCACTTGTCTAGGCAGATGCCCTGCTGGAAAGAGGCAGCAGATCTACCTGGCAGTGATTAAGACAGACTTAATGTTCCCCTCAGCTTAACTACAGAAGACCTAACCTCACTTTTCTTGGAGCATTTACTTTAGAAAACTTGCAGTTGTAAATTTCTTCTTTCCCCTTGAGAGGTAAATCTTCCCCCAGCCTCTTGCCAGTTCTACAACCCAGGAATATCTTTCTCAAGACCTGGAAGCCATCTCTTTGAAATGTAATCATCAAGGAAGTTAGGGCCCCTATTTCCCAGTCTCCATAAGAGGGGAGGAGCCTCACTTGATAAGGATAAGGACTTATTAGCAAACACAGATGGCCTAATCACATTGACCAACCTCCTCCTTAACATTCTCCAGTGAATTGTCCATTAGATCACCCCAATAATTAAAAACTCTCCTGCCTTCGTCTCAGTAGAGTTGAGTTCAATCTTTCACCCCTATTGCAGTAATCTTGATCCCTATTGCAAAAGCTTTCCTTGCCTGTTATGTCCATCTGGTGCAATTTTTTTTTTTTGAGATACTTCCATTCTGGCTCTCTCCCTCCTGTAGTGATGGAAAGTGAGTGCTGGATGAGAGGAAGATAAGTCATTTACACCTGAGCACTACTTTAGCCTACAGTTTCGCAGAAAGTGCTCTTCCTGAGCCAAGCTCTGCTACCAGGGCTGTTCATGGCCCCCACAGGTCCTCCTGCCGGTCCCTGCATTAGTTCTTCTCCAACCATTGTGGGATCCAGCCCTGGCCTTGGCACCTACCCCAGTTCATCCTGCTCTGAAGAATCTACCTGCCTTGGAATTAGGAATTCCAGAAAGACCCTTCCATACATCTAAGCAGTTGCCCCAGAGGCTCTTTTGTACTCATTTGTGCACTTGCATGTACTGAAAGGCTGTGTTGTTAGGTTTAGCCATATAGCAACGTTAGCAGGGCTATCACCCTTAAAGTAGAAGAGCCTTTCACTAAGCAGGAGGCTGGCCTATGATAACCTTAAAATCATCCTCTATCATAGATTAGCATGGTGCCTAGTACCTAAGAATGCATTATTTGGTAGAAATGAAAATATATTATAAAGATTATGGAGTTAAGATTGCCAGCTGTACACAAAATCCATTCATACTCTTCCACTGAGACTAGGCACATAGCTGCCAAGCTTGTCAACATTTCTTACCCTCCCATACAGTTGGATGTCAATGCTGACTAAATTCTCCCAAAAGATTGTGAGTAAAAGGATGTAAGACATTGCTGTGTCTCTTCCACATGCTTTCACCTGTCCTTTGGCTCCACCCAGTTTCAATCATGCCTTAGGGGTTGGAAGAGCAATACAGAAACGCTTTAGGGATTGGCTCAATTATATGTTGAAAGGAACCCGAGTCCCACAATGACCACAAAGAAGAAATCCTCCCCATTAACCTGGACCTCTCATTTCAAAACTAGTACAGAAAAAAGAAATGCAGATGGAGAGGGTCCCAGCCTGGTAGAGGGTGCCCAGGTGCAGGGGGCCTGTGCAGGCAGGTAGGTGGCACAGCAGGGCTTTTCAGAGGAGGCAATTAACACTTAGGGTCAACCAGCAGTGAGCAACCCACCAGGGACCTAGAAGGAGCATCTGAGAGAGACCAGGCAAAACTTTCATTACAGTGCAAGTTCTTGACAAGGAATTATTGTCATCAGAACTCACTGCTCCGATGTGTTTATCAAGGCATACAACATAGAAGTTGGAGAGTAACTAAAATATGTGTGTTAATTCAATAATAAAGAACTGAAGAACAAAAATTAAAAAAAGAAATGCATTTTTATAGGCTTGAAGCCACTGTATTTTGGAGTCTTTCTAAAATAGCAGCACAGATTTCAACTAAATAATTACAGAAATATTGGTGGATTTTCCAAGCTTGGTTCTGTAGCAGTGACAGGTGATATAGAACAGCTGCCCGGCCTCTCCATAGTGAACTTGCAGTTTAAAAGGATGATGAAAACACTATTGAGGACCTACTATGCACTGACCACTCTGTTGGGTGCAGTCACCGAATCCATTCAGAAAAGATAGAAGCACAGCTGGTATTCCTTTGTCCAGGTTTCCTAAGTCTTTGGGAATGGTGTGTTATTGTGTTTTTGAGGTGAATTGTGTAGTATTTTCTAAAGAGGGGAGATTGGATCATTTTTAAAAAAGGATGAAGTGAGGCAATTGAAGGATAATTGCTGCCTGAAGGCAAATCAATAGAGCTGTGAAAAATTAGGGATCACTCAGCTCAGATCTCCTCTCTCACAATCCCACATTCACCGCAAACCAGGAACTCAAACTGAATGAAAATTGACTTGGCTCGTATTCACTTTGAGTATATTTTCGAGTACTTTGTTCATAAGTTCTGTAACATAAACTTGTATTGAAAGGGAGAAAACACAGATCTAGCCTCTAATATTTTCTTGCTGGATTAACAATTTAAATGTCAAGATAAATTTCAAGATCTCTTAAGGGAAAAAGTTTATCAGAAAGTAGAAGCATAGCATTTTACTTAGTAGCTACAACAAATAATAAAAATACACTTCATGTACACACTGCTAAATAACCAACAAGGAAAATAAATAAATAAAAATAAATTTTAAAAACTAAAAAAATAAAAAAATTAAAATATACTTCAGTTTAACATCAAAGCTCATTAAGTATAGATATTTATAAAAAATTGTTTGAGAATGAGAAATTTTTCTTCTTCACTCATGTAATTACTTTTGTTTTTCTGCAGAATATCTATTGAGATTCCTTTTGGTGATGGCTCTCATCACCAAATTATTTCCTCTTAGTTGTTTCATGCTTTTTGAAAAAATACATGCATTTTCACCAAGAGCAGGAGGTCATTTGTGGTAGGATGTGAAGGAAAAGATCTCCCCACACGGCACTGATATCTCTGAAATGGAGTGGGTGTGACAGGCCTGGATGTCCATCTCCCACTCACACCACATGCTCACCACAGGGCCTTATGCAAGTCACTTGACTCTTGTCAGATGGTAAATTGCCTCACTCATAAAAATGGCGATTATTCTGCACTAATGTTAACAAGATTGAGAGGTTTGTGAAACCAAGATACACAGTGCCTGGCAGATAGTAGGTGCTCAAGAAATGTTTGCTGGCTTTCCTTTCTTCCTTCTTCCTTCTCCTGTCTTTCTTTGCCCCCTCCCCCGTGAGGTCATCTTTTTAAATATAAATATTGTCTTGACAGCTACACACATTAAGCTCATTCACACCTAATATTATTTGCCCCTGACCAGAGAGAGGTGGGACCTCATTAGGGCTGGAGAAAGAGATAAAGAAGAGATAAGTGAGTTGAAAAGGGAGTCAAAATTGCTCAGAATGCAATTTACTGAACCATAATTGTGCTGGAAATATTGGCATCTTGGGACAAAACCAAACACCTGTGGTCTCTGCCATCCTCCCAACTCCTGTAAGAGTAGATCACTATCAGGAGTAAGAATTTGAAGGACAATGATCAGGTGATAGTGCTAGGAATGGCATCTGCTTCTCTGAGGGATTCACTCCTGCTTGGACCAAACAAGATATGAAAAAATTTCTCTTTTCTATTCCATCTTTTCCTTCCAGGTAAGGCAAAGTTGTGTAAGTAGCCAGGGATATCAGAAACAACTTTGTTGCCTTTCCATTTCATTCTTCATGGCACTTGCACAATGCTCCCCTCGCAGGACTACTCTCATATGCAAATAAGGTCCTGGGAAAACGTTCTCTCTCAAGGTTTACCTCAATTGGAACTTTCCTGCTGCTGGGGGTATGTATGTTCTGGATTTGCCTTTCTTTCCATCAGTAAATGGTGAAGTCTCAGAATGAGTGTGATCTTAGAATTAATAGAGATGGAAAACAAGGCCTGCTTTGGTTGTAGTTTGTTCAGCCTAGGTAATAAGGAAGATTGAATCTTTGCTATATTCTAGCCTTTCTTATTAAAGTTCAAATTCAAGATCTGGGAGCAAATTCCCAATTAGTAATAAAATATTACCTTCACTTTCCTTTATCCCCGTGCATGTATCTCCTTCAGGAACCCATTGAGGAGGAGGGACAGTTAAACCAAGAAAAGATTTGGGTAGTCTTGAGTCTTCTTTCCGACTATCACTACTAATACCACTTCAAAATACCATCCTTTAATGTCACGTCTATAATTCCACATAAGATATTATTCTTTACAAGAACTTCAACCATAAAGAAATATTGTAAGTAGATATGACACTTGCCAAATTACATTTGAATTATATTTTCATAAGTTTTACCACTAAGGGGAAAAGAACTATATAAAAGCAGAACTGCAACCTTTGGATACAGAAGGCAGGTTGAATACAGCATCTACTTTCCCTTCTAAAACTTCACTAAAATGACTCTAAAGGGAAAAGTACTATCAGAAGAGGATAAACCATAAAATAAATATCCTTTATATAAAATAAAAAGTTAAAAGGAAAATTTCCCCAAACTAAAGGATAAGAGTTTCCAGACTGAAGTAACCCATTGTTTGCTCTGCTCAATGCATGAACATAACATATACTGACTCACGTCATCATGAAATTCCCAAACATCATGGAAAAGAAGAGGATTCTCAAGTTACCAAAGAGCAAAATGTAGATTCCCTGCAAAAGACCAGGAATCAGAATGACATTGGACTGCTCAACAGCAATATCAGCTACTAGAAGGCAATATAAAAATGCCTTCAAAATTCTGAAGGAAAATAGTTTCCAGCATAGAATTCTATAAGCAGCCAAATTTTCAATCAATTTGGAGAGTAGAATATAGACATTAAGAAAGGCAAAGTCTCCAAAGAATTTTGCCTTCCTGCATCCTTTCTTAGAAAGCTAATGGAGAATGTGCTTCATCCCCTCAAATAAAAGAGAATAAAAATAAAGAGGGAGAATTAAAATATAGGAAATGCAACATAGAGGAGAAGGTGGAAAATCCTCTGGATTATTATAAAGAGAAAGCCCAGCATGGCAGCTGAACCCCAAGCCCAGGGAGAAACCAGGCTAGATTGGAGCAAGTCAGAAGAGACCCTTCTGGGGAGCTGAATTTAACAGAAAACCTGGTATCTCTGATTTAGACACTTGGCAAAGAGTTCACTGTTGGGTGAATAACTAGTGTATGGAAAAATAAACCAAAAAGAGCCAAAAAAATTTCACTCAAGGGAAAATAAAATGTGTTAGGGGAAATAAAGTAGTAATACAAGCATGTTTTTAAGAGACATAACCAGTGGAAAAGGAAGAAGGTGGTTGTCCTTGGGAGGAGGTAAATAGGGCAGAGAGGGTTGTACCTTTGCCTTCTTTTTAAAAACCTTGTAGAGCTAGTTGACAATTTATGTGCATGTATAACAAATAAAAATAAAAACAACAGCTTAAAATTTAAAATAAAATATACTGTATATATTTCAGTAAGAAGCATCTTGCCAGAGTGGACAAGGAGAGCTGCCTGTGTGGCTGTGGTGTCAACTCGGCGTGTCTTCTGGTGTGGTCCTCTCTGGGAACTCAAGTTTCTGCCGGCTCGACAAGAGCTCTTCATGAAAGTTCACAGGGACTTCCAATGGCACCTTATGGAATATGTCAAGCATATCAAGAGTCTTTAAAATGTGTCCCTTAGTATTTGTATGGCAAATACCTGTGATACAAAAACTACAAAATATTTCCATATATTTATAAATGCATAAAATATTTACAAAAAATACATAAAAACTAATAACAAGGTCACCTCTCCAGGGAGAGGAACTGGGTATGTTATGTACCAAGAAGAAAGGGACTTTTCACTGTGCACCTTTAGTAACCAGATTTTATTTAACCAGGTTCATGAATTGCTTTTCAAAGAATAAATTAAAAATGTAAATATAGGGGAAATTTTTAAGTGTTAACCAAAAATAAATCTTAGATACATATATCCGTCTTCATCCATTTGGTAGGTATATTGACAGCTATGGTGCAGAAGAAGCAGTACTGGGCTTGGAATAAGGAAACTTCTATCTCAGTCTTGATGTATTAGTTGTGGCATTTGGTGGGGGGAGGGATTTAATCTCTCTGATGCCCAGTTCTTCACATATAAAATTTCTTTTAAATGTCAAAATCTCATGAAAAAAATGGAGTATTTAAAATAATTAATAATACTTAAAAAACAGTTGGTAAACTTTATAGCACTTTAGAGACATAAGTGCATATTGAAGCTTAAATATACAATGTAAAGTAAAAATAAACTTTTAAACATTCACCTGGCCAAGTTCTTATTCCATATAATAGCAGAAAAATGTGGAAAAATACAGACAAATGTTCATAATTTTAAAGTTGCTACAAACTAAAACTCCATAAATATTGTCAACCCCACTGGGCTGACTTTTCATACAAAGGGTGCCAGAAGTAACCAGGAAGTCTATGAAAAATTCATAAAGCTGAGAATGTCTCCTTTCTTTCTTTCCTAATAACTTCAGCATTTCTAAATAACAAATCTCTGTTAGGTAAACATTTCCAGCCTTTTGTATGAGAACTGTTTGCCAGTTGGCAGCCTCCAGAAGATTCATTTGCTCATAGATCACTCTGGAAGAGAATTTAATTTTGTCATATCAATAAAACACTTTTATTGTGGATCATCCTCAGGGTATATGAATCTATTTGTCATGTAGAATCATGAGGTTTTAAATGAGATGATATAGGGAAAAGGTTTAGCATAGAGTTTGGTGAACAGTTGGCATCCCACAAATAGTATCTGTTTAAAGACTGAGGTCTATTGGGAAAGCCATTTTTAGGCTTCCAGATGACTGAAGGATAACTATTCCATACCAGAAATATTGGGCTGGCCAAAAATTTCCTTCGGTTTTAAAGTAGAAATAAAAGACGCATTTTTCATTTTGGCCAAGAACTTTATTGAACAACGTATTCACCATTTTGTTCCACTACCTTCTGCCATTTTTCAGGCAATTTCATAATTCCGTCTTCCCAAAACTTTTTATCTTTTTGATCAAAGAACTCTTCTAAGTGCCTTTTACAGTCTTACAGGGAATTGAATATTTTTCCATTAAGATAATTTTGTAAAGACTGAAATAAATGGAAATCCAAAGGTGCAATGTCTGATGAATACAGTGGATGAATAAGAACTTCCCAGCCAAGCTGTAATAGTTTTTGCCTGGTCCTCAAAGAAACATGTGGCCTTGCATTATCCTGATAGAAGATTATGCGTTTTTCTGTTGACTCATTCCAGATGCTTTTTGTCGAATGCTGCTTTCAGTTGGTCTAACTGGGAGCAGTACTTGGAATTAATTGTTTGGTTTTCTGAAAGGAGCTCATCATCGAGGACTCCCTTCCAGTGCCACCATATTCACAACATCACCTTCTTTGGATGAAAACCGGCCTTTTTCTTGCCCCATGATCTCTTCCATTCCACATGATTGTACAGTATCCACTTTTCATCACCCATCACAATTTGTTTTAAAAATGGAACATTTCTCTTACGTTTAACTAGAGACTCGTCTGCAGAAATATGGTCAAGGTTTTTTTTGCTTAACTTATGTGGAACCCAAACATCAAAGCGATTAACATAACCACATTGGTGCAAATAATTTTCAGTGCTTGATTTGGATATTTTGAGTATGTCAGCTCTCTCCCACGTGGTATAACGTTGATTGTTCTCAGTTAATGTTTCGATGTGATCACTATCAACTTCAACTGGTTTACCCGACTGAGGAGCATCATCCAGCGAGAAATCTCCAGCACAAAACATCGCAAACCACATTTGAACACATTCGATCAGTCACAGCACCTTCTCTATACACTGCACAAATCTTTTTTGGAGTGTCAGTTGTGATTTTACCTTCTTGAAATAATAAAACATAATATGCCAAAAATGTTGTTTTTTTCCTTCCATCTTCAGTATTAAAATGGTTACACAAAAATTCACCAATTTTGATAAGTTTTTTTAAAAAATACATACTGATATAACAGCTGTCACAATATAATCTAACAAAATTTTTTCAAATGAGGTTAAAGACAACTAAGTGCTACCAGAGCCATCTTACGGAAAACCAAATGAAATTTTGGCCAACGTAATATATAAATATACACAGAAAGAGAGGGAGGGAGGGAGGAAGAGGAAGAGGGAAGGGAGAGATGGAGGGAGGAGGTAGAGAGAGAGGAGGGAAAAGGGGAGTGAAAAGGAGAGAAGGTGAGAAGGAAGGGAAAGGGAGAGAGAGAGGGGAAGAGGAAGAGAGAAGAAGGGGAGGGGGTTGGAGGGAGATGGAGAGAGGAAGCAAAGGGAGGGGAGAGGGAGCATTGGGGGGAGGGGAGGGACAGAGGGAGCATAGAGGAGGGGGAGGGAGATAGTTTAATGTGTATTATATATTTACCTGTGACAATTACTTTTAGTTCAGGACAATATCAAGGAATACCAAGGGTAATTTTTTCTACACATGATTTCTGTTTTATGAGCTGACTTTTGAACCAAACCTTTAGTTGTGATTCCAAAGTAATTACCTAGTAACACATATCAGGTCAAGGTATATCTAAGCAATTGTTTTAAAAAGAATGCTTTGGTTTTCTTTAACAACTTTGTTAAAAGTATACCATGATTTTCCAGCCTTGCAGTTCAGGAGTCAAGTGAATTTCTGCATCCCTTTATGTGCTGGGAAGGCAACTGAAGTAAAGTAGAAGTGGTGCAGAAATACTTAGGGTATGTGCAACAGTTGGAAACAGTTTGGCACTTAATTAAAAGTCAATTATGAGTTCTTAGAGCATCGAAATCCAACTAATAATAATAATAATTGCAATCTGAAGTGGATGAGAAAGGCATGATAAACATTTCTGCTGCAATTAATCATTTGGTTGAGATGCAATTTTTAAGACAGAACTCTAAAATCATTTTTTAAAAATTTACCCATATATGTCAGGTCAGCCCCAATTTCCTTCTCACTGTCTTGGAAAATAAAGACGTCAACACAATTTTACAACTGCGGTAAACTTATCCTGATCTTGGACAAGTGTGGAGTCAATTCCAAGGATGGGGTCTGGGGCTCAGCTTCGGTATGTGTAACTAGGTGCACATGAAACCAAAGCCATGGCTCTGGATGGTTTGCAGGCCTCCACCGTAACAGCTGCTGTTGATAAAGTTGAACATCTATGATTTATTGTCACCTTTCCTCCCTGAATGCTTATAAGGCCTAATCACCCAGAGCTTCGTCTCCACTAAGATCCTGCCTCTCTCTTACTGACACTTGTCAGCTCTCTCCCACTGAGGCCCAGCCTTTGGGATTTCAAGGTGACCATTCCACAATCATTAAAGGAATCTGTGCTTGTATCAAAAGTTTTCTTTCCCATAGTTTTTCCCTGTCTTTCCAGTCAATATGCACCTTTTTAAAGTGACTTTTTAGAAATAGCACACCTATATCTTTGTCTAGGTCAAAGAAATGACTCTCTCAAAGCCCAGATCTTCATCTCACTCTCTGGATAATTAATTTCACCATTGTCTGCAACCAAACAAAACTGCTCAGACTATTATACAAGGCTGTCCATGTTCTGCCTCTGAACTCTCTGATCAGCTTAGTAGCAGACTATCCTCTTTATCCACTCAAAGGTAATCAACAGGTTGACCCCAGCTTACATGTGTGTGTCTGGTTATCATAGTATTTTAGAGCTGTTTCTTTAAAATGAATTTTAACCCCATCTACACGGGGCATGTACCTTTCTATCAATATGGCCCTACCACTCTCTCTTTTTATACTGTCTTGCTTTCTTTTACCTTGTAAACTGCATCCCAGGCAAATGGAAGGACTTCTTGTTCCCTGACACTGTTCTTTTTATCACACATCTCCACATGCCCAATTCTCTCTCATTTTCATGGCCCAATTCCTTTCTCACCATCTTTCTTAAGCCGTTTTTGACACTCTCAGGAGAACCAAGTTCTCCCTCCTCCACTGCCAGTAGAACTTCCTGTGTCCATCTGAGGACACTTCCCTTCTATATTAGTTCCCCATGGCTGTGGTAAGAAATGGCCACAAAATGGGCAGCTTAAAACAACACTTAAGAGATAAATGTTTTCTCTCAGAGTTCTTGAGGCCAGAAGTCCAAAACCAATACCACTGGGTCGAAATCAAGGGGTCAGCAGGGCCACACTTACTGCAGAAGTTCTAAGAGAGAATGCATTCCTTTCATCTTCCAGGCTGTGACTGCCAGCACTCCTTGGCTTGAAGCTGAACCACTTAAACCCCTGCCTCTGTGGCCATGTTGCCTCTTCCTCTTCTATGTGTAATCTTCCCCTGATTGTCTCTTATAAAGACATGTGATTACATTTAGGCTCACCTGAATAATCCAGTATCATCTCGCCATCCCAAGATTCTTAACCTAATCACATCTCAAAGTCTTGGCCATTTAATCCCTGTTCACATGTTCCAGCAGTTAGGTCATAGACAAATCTATGGGAGCCATTACTAATCTACCACACCTTCCCTACTTACATCCCAGTAATTCATGCACTTGCTCAGAGACACTACAGGGACTGGAAGGCACCTGAAGGCAAACTCATAGTCTAGTTCTTCTGAGGATTTTAGCATATAACTTTGCACCTGGTAGGGAGTGAAATCAGGGGTGCTATTCAAAGTATTTAACAACAGGTGCAGTGAGGGTACCAACGAATCAGAACAACCGATGCTGGCTGCACAGAGTTTTAAGCCTTTAGTTGTGGGGTCCTGGGGAAGTACGTGTTTATATTGGGGTAGATGGTCTCCAAGGAGGAGCTAGGGCTCCTGAGGCTGTATTTGTGTGTTCTAACAACTGCTGTGGTGGCAATGTGTGTACTGAGAGAGTATCAGCCTGAGAAGATACATATTTGTTGAATGAATGGATAGATTAATGAATAACTAAATGAATAGTGGATTTGTTCTCATATAAACAGGTTACTGGGAGAGATACTTTGGAATATAAGAACCTATGATTGCCCTTCAGATAGCACCATGAGAGGGCTGCCCAGTTCACCTGCAAATCACATTGGTGGTTCTCCTGAAGGAATTTTCATACTCTGTGAATTTATGGAACCACCTGGTCCTTTCTATCTGGCCAGGCCTAACATGCACACTTGTGATCACAGGAGGGGATGGTACAAGAAGGAGCAGAGAGACCAACACAGCTTTATTCAACTGCTGCTGGAAAACCACTTGACATGCATTATACTGATGTAGCAGCTGGGAGAATAGCATGAAAACAACTGATTGCTCTCCCAGGCATGGCTGAGGGAAATGAAGCTGAGGGTCAGTGAGTGACAGTCTCATGCAATTAGGTTGCACATCCACAGATGGACAAGGTAATTGCAAATGCTCAAGAAGTAGAATGAAAGGTCTAAACCAAACCAACAAACTGAACAAACAAAAGCAAAAACCCCAAAACCCCCAAGGAAGCTTTGTTAGAATTCGAGCTGTGAATAAATCTAAGACATTTAACAATTCTTCAAGTGTTTTGATATCAGAACTGTTTTTTAAAATGCCTAAAGTCAGAGTGCAAATTTAACCATGATTGACAGCTTAATTTTGATGAAGGAAGGACTCTTAAGATGCAAATGTCATTCAAAGTGGGAAGAGCAAGCATTTGGCTGTTACTAGAAAACCTTGTTGCAGTCCAGTCTCTCCCACCACATTCACTAAGTTGAAAATGCTAATTCCATAAGCATAACTTGAGTACTGTCTCTTGATACTGGTCCCACTGCCACCACCTCATGACTTATCTCCTACACTCCCAGAATAATCTACTCACTGGTCCCAGACTCATCTGGTTCCAGCTCATCCCACCCAGCACTGAAAACTGCTCCTCTTAAGAGCAGCTTCAAGCAACCAGTCATCAATCAGTTCAAAGGCCTTCAGGGAATCCTCTCTGTGAGTCAATGAAGCATGAATCTCTCAATTGGGCATTTAAAGCCATTTTTGTTAAACAGACACTATGCTTTCTCTCTGTCACATTTTTTCCTAGGTCTGGAAGTGGTCTTGCCAACTGGAAGAAATTACAACTATCTTTCAACCTCCAGATGAATTATCCTCTCCTTCAAGAAGCATTCACTGGCGCTTCCTTCTTTATTCCCAGCCCCTGAATGGAAACTCTCCTTCCCCTGAATATCTATAGCATCTTGTTTTTATTTCAACCACTGAACTTAATCTTGCTCTCCTTTCCACTATACTAGTTTTTTTTTTTACAACCCTTTTCTTCTCTCCTAGGCTGTGAGCTTCTTGAGAAACAAAGATGTGTTGTTGTTTTGTTCCTGCACACACAACCCCACGCACTCACATACCACCACCATAGCCCTGCTCCCACAGAGCTACTACTCTCATCAGACCCTATGTTCGCAGGAAGCAAACTAAATTACTTAGTGCTAGTTGAAAATAGGCTCTCAGACAATGGGGCACCACAGAGCTCCTCAGTATTATACCTTGAACTCTTGAGGGCCGGAGCTTTATCTACTTTATCCATCCTTATATGCTATCATTTATCTTGGTGCCTTGCATGTGGTGGGCATCACATCAGTGTGTGCTGGGTAAAGGAATGAATGAGTGATTGAGTGAATGAATGTATGAGTATGAGGTGAATAGGTAAATATGGAAAAATAGAGGTAAAGAGGTACCAGAAAAGAGCCCTGGGAAAGAAATGGGGCATGGGGATACAAAGGAAGGGGAGAGTCCTCCAAAAGTTAATGTCCTCTGCTCCCAGTTTTTCTTATGGTCCTTCCCCTGCTTAGCCTAGAGTTGATGGGAAAACATCCAATGTTCTGCCTAAGAAAGTGAGCCTGCTGGCTGGAGTTTATATAAAATATCTGGATGGAATTATTTCAGTACAGTCAGCCTGCTGTGTCTGCAGAAAACCATGGCCTAGAGGGTTCAGGATCCCACAGATGCTGCAAATGGTGCTCTGGCTCACATTGCAGCCCCTGCTCAGTGTCACATCATTCTCACCTGGCTTGAGGTTCAGAGTTGGGGAGCTAAAATGATGTACAGCTGGGACAGAGGAACAAGGAAATCAACTGTTGTGGTCCCAGTTAAATTGGGGGCACCCCATGTTGTCCAAGCTCACAGTGTTTTAGAAGATTAGATGAAGAAATTTACAGCAGGAAGGAATAGGATCACTGGGGGATGATAATAGAGAAGGTTAATTTGTTCTGTCTGTTACAGGGGATAATTAAGCTGGCACATTTCACACTGTTACATTTGGATGAAGTAGCTTCTGATCATACACTTTTTTAAAAATCCAAGTAAACACAAAACGATATCCAAACTGAAACACTGCCTGCACTCTGGGAACAGCTGAACTATTAATCAGTGAATTTGGACACCACTTAGTCATCTTCACAACATCTTCACAAGATAGGAAGGAAGTGGCATACTGTCCATCTGGCCACAGAAAAGCTGAGGAATGAGCAACATGCCTGTTTATCCACTGGCAACTCCTGGGTATGAGTGCTGAGGGCATGAACAGACCTAGAAGGCTTGTCCCCAAGCAGTCATTCATTCAACAAAGATCGATTACCTATGGCATCAGACATTTTGGTTGGTGCTAAAGATATATCAGTGAATAAAACAGACAAAACGTCTGCTTTTAAGTTGTCTATATAGTATTGGGTTAAATATATAAAATCCAAATAAGCAAATAAATATACAATAAGTGTTAGGTAATGATAAACCCAGTAGACAAAACTAAAGAGTGATGGAGGAGGTTTTTAGGTATTAGGTATTAATAGATAAATGTCAACAAGTGTGGGAAATCAAGGCATAACTTAGGCAGCATGTTAGTGTCAGGGAGTAGAACAGACAAATGATAATCTGAGGGTAAAGGGAGGGCGAGATGACTGCAGGTTGCAATATTCAAGGAGAGACTCCATGATAGAAGTGGACCTTGAACTCATCTTTGAACTAAAGCAGGCATAGTGACTTAGAGGCTGGAGAGCAGAAAGTATTGTATCGACAGTAAGTAGTAAAACTTGCACAGTACAAACTTCGGGAGTTTAAAAGAAAGGAATCATTCCAATAAGCTGATCTTTCTGGAAACTATTCTTGAGAGATTTACTTTAACATACACATGCACACGTGAACAAACACACAACACAGGCTAATTCTACATTATGCTAAACCAATGATTAAGATATTGATCTGAATAAAAGAAGGGATGAATAAATTAGTGAATTATGTTCATATTTGAGGTCAGTTCAGTGTCAATAACTAGAAGAGCTTCTCCAGGTAGAATTCTGTGTAATGAACTTCCTTGAACACCTGTGCCATCCCAGAGCCTCAGGGCATATGATAGGTCTTTTGGCAATCCCAGGCTCTAGGGTATTGACAGAGGTTACTGGACACTGGGAACATGGTGCCTCAAACCTATTTGAACTTATCTTCTTTGAGAAGAAATTGTTTAATTGAGTTGTCTTTTCTTGTACAGTATACAGTTTGCATACAGTGGGTCTCTCATATAAACTTATCCTGAAGCAACACAGCTCTTAAAGAGTTGATAGAGGAAACTTCAGACATTTCTATAACGTATAGAATTTCTACAATGTTTCTTTTTACTTTGAAGACTTCTAGGTATGATCTATCTCTCCAGTCTTATCAACAAATTAAAATCTAAGAAAAGATATTTCTTGTATAGAATGAGCTCCTGAAAATTTGGGAATCATATGCCAAGTAACCACTATTTGTGTACGTCTATACTAATTTCCAACAATGGCTTCTCAGTGAACCATTCATCCTGGTATTCATGTCCCTGTGTGGTCCTCTTTCCATGAATCTGAGCTGGTTCCCAATATGCTGAGGGAAAAGTGATTCTGAGGTGAGTTCAGAAGAAGCCTTGCAGTCTCTGTCTTGGTGTCTTGGAACACTCATTTTGATGGGAGCCAGCCCCCATGTAGGAAGTCTAACTACTTTGAGATCCTCCACTGATAGGAAGCCATGTGAGCCACAAGGAGAAGCAGCATGGAGAAAGAGACCAGTCCAGCCCCAGCTACTCCAGCCATCCTGGCCCAGGTGCCAGACATCCTTGACTAGTCCAGAAGCCATCTTGATCATCTTGCCCAGTAGAATATTTAGATGCCTCAAACCACAGCCAAGATCTAACTGCACCCATTTGAAAGACCCTCTGTGAGAATCACTCAACTAAGCGCAGTCCACCTACAGAATAATAAAATGTTAAGGTAGTTTACCATATAAAATATATATGACCAGAACAATACTACAGGGATATATGGTGTGAAATACATGTTATGTATCTGAAATAATATATGTGAAAACACTTAAAATTTTCAACATTATACACATTAAAGTAATTATTTTTGTAAAGCAAATTTTAAAATAATTACAATAATTGTTAAGCATTCTTTAAGGTTTAAAAGTCCTTTTCACATACATTATTCAATTTAACCATTATAACAAACTTATGAGACATCATTAGTTCTTCTGGTATGGACTTAATATTTGTCACCCCAAATTCATGTGTTGAAGTCCTAATCCTCAATGTGATGGTATTTGGAGGTGGGACCTTTGGGAGGTAATTAGGGCAAGAGGCTGGAGTTCTCATGAATGGGAATAGTGTCCTTATAAGAAGAGACACAAGAGAGATGATCTCTCTCTGTCTGTCATGTAAGGACACAGCAATAAGGTGTCTACCTGCAAACCAGGAAGAGGCCCCTCACCAGGAACTGAATTGGTGGGCTCCTTGACCTTGAACTTCACAGACTCCAAAACAGTGAGAAATAAATTTCTGTTGTTTAAGCTATCCAGGCTATAGTATTTTCATTATAGCATCAGGAATTGACTAACACCCTATCCATTTTAAATATTAGAAATTGGGCTCTAAAAAGGGTAACTGGTTACTTATAGTAGCCAAAACCTAGAAATTCTTCAAGTGTTTATCAATAGTAGAATGGAAAAATAAATTGTACTGTATGCAAATAATACAATACTGCATAGCAATGAAAATAAATAATCTACAATGCAATCCAAAAATATATTTCATTAACATAATATGAACGAATAAAACAGAGACAAAAGAGTTCATACTATGTGATTCATTATGTAAAGTTTGAAAACAAGCAAAATGAATCAATTGTGTTTAAAGTCAAGATAGTGGTTAACCTTGTGGGGAGGGGGTGGTTATTGACTAGAACAAGCCATGGGGAGGTGGGTCTTATGATGTGATGGTAATGTTCTGTTTTGTGATCTTGATGCCTTTTACTTTTACACTGTAAAAGAAAAGTCTGTGAAAACTAGTTGTGAATGTTAATTAAGCTTATTTTATATGTGTGTGTATTATACTTTAATAAAAGCTTAAAAAACTGAAAAAGAAGGGTAAATGATTTTTCTGAGTGTCCTCAGTAAGAAGAAAAGCATGTTTTCAAGTCTTGTTTCTCTGACTTCAAATACTGAGCATTTTTATTTCTGGGGGCTTGACCTCCCATTCAAGCTCTCAGTAAACTATAAGTAGTACATGTATAAAGTTATAAATACACTGCAACAATTAGGTCCCAATGATCCTTCATTGTCCAAATGTAGTAACTAATATTTATTGAGAGCTTACAATTATCCAAGCATTATCTAGTGCTTTGCATACACTGACTCATTTAAAACTTATAAGAATACTATGAGGTAGTTATCACCACCATCACTATCATCATCACCATCCTCTTTCTCATATCACAGATGAGGAAACTAAGGCACAGAAATGTGAGACAAATTGACACACATCTCAGATAGCTCAGATAGATCTGAGTTTGGGACCCAGGCAATCTGAGCCAAGATCCCCTGCTCCTACTCTCTACACTATGTTTCCTAGTACTGAGAAAGGTCTACTGCGTGCCAGCCACCAGAACCGTCCCCTCTCAGACCTAGTACATGCACATACATAGCTCTGGGCTGCAATAGGTGTTTCAAGGCACCCCATTATTTTGGATCTCATTATCAAGAATCCTGTTGTGCAGCACTGTTCCATCATTCATTCATTGAAGCATTCACTCATTCATTCATCAAATATTTACTACGTGCCAAGTTCTCTGGGGAGTTTCAGCAAGTGTGGGCTCAGGTCTCTGCACAAGAATTTCACCTACTCCACCTTGCAATGTTGTACAAATGCGTTCCTGCTCTCTCTGTGGTGGCTCCAACCAGCACAGATCCTTCTTTCAGTTCATACAAAGCACTATATATTAAGTTGCATTTTATTTCTCTTTACAACAAACCCTTGAGGAAATAGTCATTATTATTGATTCCCCTTTACAGGTGAGAAAGAGTTCAATATTTACTTTTTTGGTCAAACTTCTTCATCAAAGTATCTCTTATCAAAGTTTTCCCCCAACAGGGAAGCAAGCAGCACAGGAAGAGCTCAGCCCAGGGGTTCTCAGCCATAAGGTTTTGCTACACTGCTTTATTGCCAACAACATTCGGAGTGTCATAAGTAATTTGATATTAATAAAGTACCAAAGTTTGCAAGTAATTGACCTTTAAAAAATAAATGTGCTTGGCTTCAAAGTTATCTCTATGAGAAACCAACTCAACCTTGCATCTCTATGTTTTCTTTAGTAGAAGTGTAAGGACCAGCACTACAACTCTGAGCATTGCTCCAACATGAAATCTCTGTACCAAAGCCTGGAGGAAGCTGCTGTCAAGACTGGTGATTTGTCCAAGGCCACACAGGGTCATAATCAGGACTAGAACCAGATCCTAATTCCATAGTCTAGGGTTATTATTTATTTATTTTTTTTTTAGCTCCATAACAGCCTGCCACCCTTTCCTACCAAAGATGTGCCTTTTAGAGTCAGAAAACTGGTTTTAGCAGGGTGGGACCAGGGCCAAACTGGGCCAGGATGGGTCCTCCTATATTTTTTGGTCACACTTTCAAAAAGGCTTCTCATAACATAGCACCAACAATTACTGCCAGGGCCCTCCTTCCAGTAACTCCCAAGCTCTACGATGCCAAACCTCACCTAAGATAGCACATTCCTGTCTAATTATCTTTCACCATTGCAAAGCAAACATCCCTGAAAAAAAAGACTGGCCTATAACTTGTCAAAATGTCTTGTGAGCATTTCTAGGCATTCTGATTTAAAAAAAGAAAAAGAAAAAAATGCTGCTGTCATTTTCATGCAACTATGCATAAGTTGAAAGTGTAGTGTCGAATATCTGAGCCCTGAAGGGTTTGAGGCAAAACCAGGAGGAACAATCAAGGAGGAAATTTTTCAGGGACCTCAGCTCATTTACATTCTGCTAATTTACTGAGACAAAGTGAACCCTGGCAGCTAATGAGACGGTTCTTGATGCTGGAGTATTTTGCATGAATGAAAACCTGCCAGTCTGTTTTTTGAGAAAAAATATGCTTCTAAAGACAGAATTATTTAATATTAGATGCTTAAATCCATACATTGAAAAGTCTAAAAGTGAACGTAAAACATCTTAATTAAATCAGTCTCTCTGCAAAAGACTGAGCAATGGCTTTTGGCCCCTGAAGGGCTGGTATTGAATTTAGTGCCTCTTGCAGAATTGAAGTCTCTATAACCCCACACTGCTGCGTCTGGTTGCAAATGTGAATTATTTGTGCAGAAGGCCTAGGGGATGCTGTTATAACTTAGTTTTAGATCTACAAAGAGCAAATGACTAGAATGGCTAAGATTCCCTGTTGTCAGACGCTGTGGCTTGGAACTCAGACACAGGGAGATGGTTGGGAGGGGGAGATGGGATGCTTTCTTTATATCTTTTATCTTTCTGACTAAATCAAAGGTATAAAAAGAGGATTCTGAACTGATTGGCATGTTTATGCAAACACAGGAAGCTAGGGGACCAAACCAATGAAAGGATTTTGCAGTTTTGTTTTTTTTCCCCAAATAAATATAAAAGACAGAGGAAATGCTGATAAAACAGCTTTGATAGCTTGACTCCAAATTTAAAGCAAGACACTTTGCCTAATATAATTCCCTTTGTTGGGAAGTACTTTGCAAGAGGTAATTGAACTGTTACTTATAGTAGGCTGGGACCACACATGTTTGCTTACTCTGGCCCATTACTCTACAAGCTTGTCCATGATCATCCTGCCTAATGTCCATATTTGGCTCCCAGGATCTATACTAGGAGCCTTATTCTAAGGCAGATTGCCAAAAAAATAGACCCCAGAAGCCCTAATATAGAGTGTTCTGGTGTGTAATTATATGAAATTGAACTGGGCAGACAGAGGACTTAAGAACTGTATGTCGAATGTGTAAGTGAATTGTGTTTTTGCTGAGTAATTAGTATGGAAGCAATCAAGGGTTTAGCTGGGACAGTGGGGTTTCTGGCCTCAGCAGCAGGCTCTGGGAGTGCCTTCATAATGGCTTCATCCTCTACACATGTACAGAGCACAGTAAATCAGATATTTATAAGTCAGGGCTGCCTGTGTTGGGGGCATGTAAAAACAGCATTTATTGAGTACTACCTATGGGTCAGACACTGTGCTAAGCTTTGCATACATGATCTTCTTCGATCCTTACTTCAATCCTCTGTGATATGTATTGTTAATATTTCCAAGACAAAACAAAGTTAGAAAGGTTAAATAACTTGTCCAGTGTGACAGAGCTGATAAGTGGCAGAGGCAGGATTTGACCACACAGTGTCAGACCCCAGGATCTTCAGAGTGCTACACACAGAATACCACTCCCAGATATGCACATCCAGGTGGGACTAGACTCTAGAGATCAGGATGACTCACCCTGGAAGTCACAAAGCAAGATGCATACAAGGCTGGAATCAAGGGACAGATCCCAAAAGCCAGTTTTCAAGAAATGTAATTTAAATGCTTGATGCAATAACATCTTGAGTGATCATGCTATTTTTCAGAGTTGGCGACCTTTGGGTAGAAAACCCATGACCCTCACAAGGACATTTCACAGGCTTTTGGAGCAGATGGGGAAGGTGATCACTGTCCCCCTCTCATCTTCCTCTTCTCCAGAATGTAAATGGTCAACTCTCACAGGCAGGAAGATAAATGCCTGGGGGTCAAGTAAGATATCAGGCTGTGATCCTGGCCCCTCAGGAAGCTTAGGGGAATATACCTGGTTCTGAGGTGAGAGGATTGAGCTCCCCACCTTTCACAATGTACAATCATATTGTCTCTTGGCTGCTTATGTAATATAGTCATGCTCCCTGAGCTGGTTTGATTTTTGTTGGTTTGTTTAGTGTTTTATTTTCTTGATGTTATTTAGAGATAATGTCATTGTGACAATTTATTATCAAAAATATCCTCCATGTCAATGAGATGAGATTCAATTTTCATGACCTTTCTATCTGCCATACTCTCTGGTCTCCAAACTCAATTGCCCATCCTACCTTTTGAATTAGGCTAGTTGATTCCATGCTCAATGTTCATTTCATCCCTTTTCTCCCCATACTTACCTCATTTATACCCAATAATACAGTATTTAGCATATCTGGCAGTTGCACTAGGCCATGAATTCCTTTGTTGGATCCAACCAGACCTTAGATTATTCATCTTTAATAAGGCTCTAGCACCTAGTACATACATACTGTGCTGGATACATAACTCATCTCTCTCTCTCTCTCTCTCTCTACAATTGTTAGCAATAGCAATTAAATATAATTCATGAAGATCTAGCATTCTTTAAGAATTTCTGTGTTTTAACCTACTAATGAAATATAAAAACCTACTCACCACCTACCTAACTTCTATCTAAATACCTCAAGCCCCACAAAATCAGGAAATTTCAAAGCTCATGTTTCTGGGGCAGTACTGAATATGCCATATGTACATCCTGTGCATTTGCAATCAGGTCTGCATTGTTCTTTGATGAGCTTGTCTGCCTTTGTTCAAGTTTGTCCTGAGGTAAGCACAGTGGGTATATATAATAAACTGAAAAACAAATTATTAGACTTTAAAATGTGAAAGATGATTTCCTTGATTTCCTCATTAAATGAATATTTTACTACAAAGTATCTTTAATCAAACTACTTCATTTGGCTGCCCTAAAACTAAGGATGTTAAACAACAGATTTTGATATTAAATAAAGAAGACAGCATTAGTTACTGAATGCCATTTCTTCTCTCACATATTTCTCTCTTTGGAGTGCCCATAACTCTCTGTGAATATTTCTAGCACAGGTCTCCTCACATAGAGTTTAACTTACCAATTTTACATATTAAAGTATATATACCTCACTAGACAGTAAACACATCAAGGGGAGGAACTTTATTTTACTCATTTTTGTATCTTTCAGCATCTACTATTATAAGAATAAATGAATGTTAATTGGTTAAACAAATGAAAACTTTTTAAGTCAATTTTAAAAATTAGTTTTAAACTAATCTGTTAAGTTTGAAATGTATATTCTAAGTCATTTTCATATTTCTGAGCACAAAAAGCACGACAACATTTCTTATAAAGGAGAAAGCAGGATTTCAAGTCACCAGACTTGGACCCAGTCCCACCTAATTTATAAAGCTCTAAGGTAACTGCAGCCCACGCTGACCTTCTTTTCTGGAATTCTTGGTGTACTTAGAAAGAGTATCACCCAGTTTAGCACAGAATTCTTCTTCAATTATTTTTTGCCTGTGCTACTTTTGCCTTTTGAACTAGACTATAAGATCACAGCAGATACTCCAAAATACCTCATGAATAATGAGTAGGGTGACCAATTCTTCCTGGTTTTAGCATTGGAAGTCCTCTGTCCCAAGAAACCCTTCGGTTTCACACAAACCAGGACAGTTGGTCACCCTGAGAGTAGATGGATTTTTCAATTGACTAAATGACTAATTTTACAAGCCTGTTGACCACTGACTATAAAGTGTTTAGGTAGTGTCCATAACCACCTTAGTCTTCCTCCTATTGCCAGACATGTGGGTGTGGGAAACATTGACAAACATGCAGGTATCTATTGTAACACTGATATTTGGTGGGCTTTTTACTGAGTTAAAACACACATTTTTTTTATTTTTAGCTATGCGTGATCTGCAGGTTTGTATCAGTTTCAGTCACAGTTGGCCTCTATTAAGGCATTCTTAGTAATACAGAACCTAAGAAATCATCTGATCAAATTTTGATTGAGTGAAGCCTAGCAAGATGAAGTGAATTGACCAAAATCTCCACAGAATTGTAAGAAGGGTTTCAGTATATCCCTGGGCTTATGTCTCCCAGGCCTGTACTTCCTTGCCCTCCAACCCCCAGCACCGACCCCTATCCATACTGTGTGAGTTGGGGTTAAATCCAAATCTCATTCCACAATTTATATTTTATTGGACATCTTTCTGCACACTTGGAGGAGACCTAGGTAAATTGAATAACTCCCTTGAGATAAATGTAAACTAATCTGTAGTAGGTCAAACTTTCTCCTAAGACTGCTTACTCATAGAAGGCTATATTTTCTGTTCTAAAAGCAAAGAAGTAATTCCTGGCAGCTGCCATTCACCTATAATGAGAAAGCATTATCCTTTCAAAACTATATCTTTCTACTTAAGTATACTATTCGATAAAGCCTGAATAACCCTCCTGCCATGGTAATATTCCTTGTAAGTCGATGGAACTAATGAGTGTGCTAGACTAGTATTCCTCAAAGTGATAAATGGACCACCTACATCAGAATTATCAGGGATGTTTATTAAAATACCCACCTAGAGCTCTGGTTCTGAATCTCTGAGAGTAGAATCCAGAGAGCCACATTTTAACAAGCACCCCAGATGATGCTTATGCATGGTAAAATTTGAGAATCATTGTGCAGGAGTGTGCCACAGCCCAGGGTTGCTAATGATTTGCCACCTCTCCCTACTTGAATATCAGCTCCATCAGTGTAAGAAATAGGCCTTGTTCACCATGGCAACTTCAGTGCCTAGGATAAGAGCTGGTGCATAATAACAACTCAATGAAATATCTGCTAAATAAGTGAATCCTACAATAATTCCCTGAAATATGTGTTATTCCAAAGAATTTTCAGGAATGTGAATCTAATAATTATATAGTACTTACATGAAAATTTGATAGCAATATTATAGAATTGAAATTAAAGTTGTTTTATTTTTATGCTCCCCTAACTTCAATTAGAAATTAAAATTCATACCTAAATAATAACTAATTTCTTTATCCCAGGATTTGAGTAGACTTTACCTTGATAATTGCTACCACATTTTCACCTGTTTTTTCATAAGGTTAAATTTAAAAGAGGAAAATTTTCTGGGGGAAATTGTTTAGTTTCAATCAATGTGTGTCCATCATTGCTTATATGTACAGACATGTCAACAGGACAGATTGCTGCAAAATCAGCTTGAAGTGAAAAACTATAACTGTGCAGTAGTTCTCAACTTTGCTTGTATATGGAAATAATCTACTTAAATGCCTGAATCCTGCTCCCAAAGATTCAGATTTAATTGATAAGGTGCAGTCTGGGCATTAAGCATTTTCCCAGGTGGTACTAACATGCAACCAAAGTAGAGAAACCCTGATGCAGGTTGAGTTTTCATGGCTAATAATACCATAGACCTGTGTGGCTTATAAACAACAGAAATGTATTTCTCATAGTTCTGGAGTCTGGGAAGTCCAAGATCAAGGTGCTAGCAGAGTTGCTGTCAGGTAAGAGCTGCTTATTGGTTCATGGATGGCTGTTTTGTCCCTATGTTCTCACTAGTGGAAGGTGGGACAGAGCTTTCTGGGGTCTCTTTTATAAGATCACTAATACCATTCATGAGGGCTCTACTTTCATAACCTAATCACCTCCCAAAGTCCCACCTCCAAACACCATTACATTAGGGATTAGATTTCAAGGGAGAGACACATTTAGACTACTCGGCCTTCTTTCATAAGGTATATAGTTTGATTTGCACTATTTTACACTGATCTGGTTTCCAACACTGCTGAGTGAACATTTTCACCCTGCAAATACTCATTATCCACATACTCTGTTGATTTGAAATAGATTGTGACTTTAACTTGTAATCACAGGTAGAGTCTCTACTGAGGTATGCTGGGAATATGAAGATCAACACTTGTCTTCCTACCTTTACTCCGATTAGTATTGAAAATCTGACGAAAATGTACTTGAGTCCTCAGTTCTTTTGGAGGAAAATGGACCAAGTCAGATTCATTTGCCAGAAGGCATAATATCCTTGAACTTAGCCTGATCAAAGCATGAATCATCTAACTAGACATAACACTCAATGCCTTTCTTCATAAATAAGATGTTTTAAAAAATAGCCCAAATGCCATTTGCTAGTATAAATGCTATTGTTTGCTTCTTTCATGGAGGAGACTCTGCAAACTGTTTTAACTGGCTACAATTTTATTAAGATGCTTTCAGAAAAAACAAATAATAAAAGTTTAAAAAGATTAAAACAGTAGACTTTATGGAGCTGTTCCAAAATCCTATGATAGTAGAGCTAGGACTTTTGCTACATAGAATACAAATGAATATCATTTATGATTTATTCAAGGATAAAAGATACCTAGGAATTAGTTCTGGGACTAACAACAGATCTTAATTTATTCTTGACAATTCACTTTGTGGTTGTCCTCCTTTTCCTTGCTTTCCTGCCCCTTTGTCAGGATCTAGGTACTGTCTTTTGACAGGTGCTAAAGGCCACAGGGCTCAGCTGGCTCTAGGAAGCAAATCTCTGAGCTGAAAAGCAGAGGTCCAGCAAGCATAACTTTCTTTGCAGAACAAGCACAATCTATTTCCTTCTAGCCAGAGGGAAAGCAGGAGCAGATGCTGCCCTCAACACCACTCAAGTAAAAGAAACATTCTCCTTTCGTTTTCTTTCTTTCTTGCTTGCTTGCTTTCTTTCTTGCTTTTGCTATTTCCTAGGATTTACCAACTCTTAGAAATCTGGTTAGCTCTGGATAATCCATGCAAGTTGTTATGGACTGAATGTTTGTGCTCCTCCCCCTGAAAGTCTTATGTTAAAGTCCTAACCCCAAAGTGATGGTATTGGAGAGGGGGTCTTTGGGCGGTGATTAGGGTGAGATTAGATCATGAGGGCAGAGCCCTTATGGTGGAATTAGCAGCCATATAAGAAGAGCTCTCTATCTCTCCCTCTCCTTACCCACCATGTGCATGCACTGATGAAGTGAGAAAGCAACCATTAGCAAGCCAGGAAGTGGGCTCTCACCAAGAACCAAACCCTACCAGAACCTTAATCTTGAACTTAGAAGCCTCCACAACCGTGAGAAATAATTTTCTATTGTTTAAACCTCCCAGTCTATGGGATTTTGTTATAGTATCCTCAGCTGACTAAGATATAAGTCCTTTCTAAAATTTGGGTTTTTTTTTGTCTGAAGGCCCATGTTATCAGGAACACAGTGGCTAGTTCATATTTCACATTTTTACCATGCTTTTCACAAAAGCAACATGGCTGACTACATTGATTCCATGTGCAACAGTGCTTTTCATCATGCAAGTTTTGATCTCCAGAGGAAATTAGGAGGAAAACATTAAAGACATTGCATTGTATTTCATCCCAAACTCATCTCTTTATTTTCTTTCTACGTTAGTCCAGAAGAATATAATTGCTTAATTAATCCTTCACTAGACAAGCTTAGATATTATGTTATAGCAAAAATTCAAATTTTGACCTAGCATTCACATCAGTCTGGTAGGTTAGCTTAATTTTCCATCACTGAAAAGTCTGGGGCCTTGTTTCCTTATCTTCTGGTTGGAAAAAAAGAATAAGCAATAAGTTCTTGTAATTACTGGCCTTCATGCAGACCAGTAATCACTTAGGTCCTTTGAAGATCTGAACAGTGACTAGATATCATTCAATTAGTTTGTTGAAGGATATCTAATGATATTAAGCCTTGGCTCATAGAGCATATTAAATGCTCCTTTTAAAGTAGATTAGCTTTAGAATAATAATATAAGGAAAGAATTAAAAAGAGAAAGCAATTCAAGTTATCAATTAAACTCTGTGAAGTTTTCAGATTAGAAAAAGTTGCAATCTATGCTTGTGGGCCTTCCACTCTAGAGACCCCACTTCAAAATCTCACAGATTTAACTCTGAGACTTACACATAGTTCAGGATTTGGTTACCACAACCAGAGCAGTGCTGTTTACTATTTGTCTGTAAAGGCCTACAAGTTGGAAAACAATATTTCAATAGAGAAAATAAATGGGTGCATGTAGGCATGGGGAGCCAGTTCTTATCATTCTTAGAGCTTTCTTTAGAAAGCAAAAAGTAAGGGAGGCAGGCTGAGGGGAGGCTGCATAGGAGAGATTATAGTAGATTCTGAATTAACCACCCAATCATACAGGCTCTTAAAAAAGAGACGGCATGATGGTTGGGAAGGTACATGAAAGAAAAGACCACCAGAGTTCAAGTCCCAAGTTTCACTATATGAACTCAGTCAAATTATTTTTAATCTATTTGAGCCTCAGTTTCTTCATCTGTGAAGATGAATAGCAATAACTCCCTAGACTATTTTATGAGACTAAATATAACATATATGAAAACCCTTTGTAAACTTGAAAATACTACATGAAGAGCCTCAATTAATACAATTATTTAAAAAATACTTTATCATTATAAAATAAAAATAATACATGTACAATATTTGAAAATTTGAAAATTACTGAAAAGTGAAAAGAAATTAACTTATATGCTTATTATCCAGAGATACACACTTATTTTTCTCTAGTATATTTTAACCGCATTTAAAAACTAATAGTGAATAACTTTATAATTTTGTATTCTACTTTTTTTATTGAATAACAAAACATCACCAAATGTTGCTTTTACATTTCTTTTGTATAATGTTCCATCATACAATTGCATTGTATTTTATTTAACCGTGTTTCCCTTGCTGATTTTCTTGGTTGTTCCCATTTTTTAAGTATACATAACATGCAAATAAACATTCCTGATATCTTTTGTGCACATCTCTGATTACTTTCTAGGAATACTTAGATACAGAAATGAAATGCTAAAAAGCTTAAAGTACTTATAGATCTTGATATATCAACTAATAATATTCTTGAAAAAAAATAGAATGTTCATCTAGTTTCAAATTTCAGACCTGCTCTTTACTGAACATGCAATGTGGGACAATTAGCAGCTGCTCTGAGCAGAGTACAAGAAGCAATGTAGTAATAGAGACTTAACAGATGTTTCCTTCCTTTTCTCTCTGCCCAACTGTTACTCCATCTAGGGACTTACCTCAAAGCATTCTTGTCAGCCCCAAACACTACTTATCTCATTTTGTACTAATTACTAGGATGTGACACTAGAGGTGAACACCTTAGGCTGAATCTTAAGGTGGGTACCTCCATCTTGTTAGAATCACTGGGATTTCGGAGCCCTTTCCCAGCATGGCTCACTCAGCCCTGTGGTTTTACTATTTTGCTCTGTGGCTTTCAGATCTTGGGAAATGACTCATCAAAATCCAGGAGACTTATTTAGAAACCAACATGTCAATGTATTCATTTATATAAAAATATAATTATCAAGGAAACGAGAACATTCTTGTCAACTGGTCATTATAGTCTCTTCCCACCAGAAATTCTATCTGAGAGACTAAATTTATTTCAGCAGTTCATTTTGTGAGACAAGAGTGGATACACCACTCTGGTTTATGGTTATGAATTTTTTTCTCCCCTGCTGGCCTATAGATATTTTGAAAGCTGGAATATCTATTTCTATAACTACAATGAGTAGCACAGTGTCTGGCATAGGAATTTTTTTTTAAAATGTGTTGCCTAAAAGGTAGAAAGACAGGACAAAAGGAAAAATCAAGGGGTAGAAGAACAGTCGTCAACTACTCAGAAGTGGAGTATAAAAATTAGTTCAAACCACAGGCTGTCTGGAATTCCTATCCACTCATTTTTCTATATCATCCACTCATATTTTTTAATTTCACCCTGGGGAGATCAGTTATTTGTGCCTAGGTTCAGTGTGCACATGTATTTGCAACTGTTCCTTTCAGGAAGTCAAATTGAAACAAACATCAAGAAACAACACACACCCATCTTTATGAAAATTTGCCTGATTTGAAATTCCTTAGATGAGTACCAGCAAAATGAGATTTAAAAGGGATCCACCCCTTCTCCCTTAAGCAATTTTGTGAACTTGTACAATAGATGGAAATATTTATTTATGATTCATAGGTTTTGAAATGTGGTGATGAAATATCAGGGCAGATTGAGAGGTTTGAGTTCAGTGAAATAAAATTCTGAGAACAGGATTTTAAAAAACAGATGAGACTTGTATTCTATGAGGGCTTTTATTTTTTTCCCCAGTACGCTGATCTTTATATGACTGCACCAAGAAAAGCAGTACTTATTCATAGATAATATAAGACCCTTACATAGAATGCAGCCCCATGGAGTGTGGAAGACTAAAAATGATGTTGACACCCTCAAGTCATGTGTTCATTCTACGTTATGACTGTCATCTCTGGCTTACTCAAAAATCCATGTCTATCTATCTATCCAACCAACCACTTACTGCAAATCATTTTGAAAATAAGGTGGACATAAATGTTCAATCAAGTGAATTAACTCATCAGTAAATTTAGAGGAAAATGCTTATGGCATAGCCATGGACAATTAAAGATGAGAGAAGAGGACTCTTTACTGAGCAGCCTATATGTACCAGGTATGGGGATGCATGCCTGTCATGCATGACCTCACTTAAACTTTTTGCTGCTCCATTTAAGGTGGAGATTGTTATCTTCATTTTGCAAATGAGAAAAGTGCAGCCCAGATTAGATAGCAGATCACAGATGGAGCTGGTATTACATCCTAGGTTCCGCCTGATTCTATAGCCTAGGCTCAGGAGCTTATAAGGAACTCCACATACTTCTAGCAATGTTTATATCTATCTATGTGACCTTGGTGAGTTAACTATCTCTTTTTGGGAGGATCTATCAATAATTTGTTCATGAGTAAAATGAGAGAAATGGGTTGATTTCTAAGATGTCTTCCACTCCATGAGTATATGATCAGTGTGTGTGTGTGTGTGTGTGTGTGTGTGTGTGTGTAGTTATTTGCAATATAATTCTATAAAAATGAAGAAACTGGTATAAAAGAGAAAAATGTCTGTAATAGAAATATATTTATTTAAAACAACATATATATGTGTATATATATATAAATGGTATATATAAATGTAGTATATATAAAAATATATAAATAATGTATGTATATATATATATATATAAATGATGTGTATATAAAATTTATCACACACATATAAATACATTAAGATTAAGAACTAACACCCTAATTCCAGAGCTGTTATCTAGGCCAAAAGGTCATTTCCTGTGACTCTCTAGACACATCTCTTCCTTCCTTTGGGTGACCAATGGATGTCCAAATTGGGTCTGGCTCATCCATGAGGGTGGATTTAATTGTTTTCTGTATCTTTGTTCAGCTGTTGCAACCTTATGAGGCAAGCACAGTGACAGGACTTAACCACCTTCATTAGTCCTCTTGCCAGGTCTCTCCTTGGAAGGGTGTTTTACTCCTAATCCAGGTTTTTCCTACTTGCTTTTGCTCACTGAACTATGCCTAGCTGCCCACAGCAGCATTGTCAGGGGCGTATTAGGGTCACTTGAGCTTGACCTTGTCATGATATTTATCCTGGAAATCCAGTGATGTCTGGAGTTCTGGGAATAGAAGTACTCCATGCTGCCAAGGGACATATGGACAGAATTTTCTGGAGTCCCAGCCTGTGGCTTGTGGAAGGAAGCTTGGAAACATTTGCTTAGGTGTCTAGACTCTAAACTAACTAACCTGTTTCAGTTTACCTATTTGAAAAGAGAACAGAACAGAGAAAAGAATCCTGGGAAAGGACTTAGCAGACCCAAGTGCCAGTTCTCATTTTGGCTGGTGCAATGTCATCCTGAACAAAGCAGTAGAATGGTGGTTATGAGGGAGGACTTAGGAGCCCAACGACCTGTGGCTCTTATTCTGTTCTATCATTTACTTCAGAACTTTATGATCTTCGGTGAGCTACCCAATATCTCTGCAACTACCTTCAGAGAAAGGGTAATAATACTTACATTATAGGTGTTGCTATGATAATCATATGTAATAAAGTATTATGACAATATTGTGAACTCTCAGATGAAGAAAGAATACTGTTTTATAAAATATTAAAACTAACTCTTGAACCATAATTAGTATTTAAAATGTATGTGTAGAGTCCTGTTTCATCTCCACCACTAGGTCACTTCTTGTGGAACACTTTGTATAAAAAGTACATTTTAATTTTACATAAAACTATATAATTTCTTATAAAATTCTTCCCACATGTATGTGTATATTATATTTTTTAAATGTATAGACAGAAACAGCCTTGTACACAGTCATTTCTTTCGATGTCATAATCAAAAATTGAGATGTGGAAAAAGGAATTGTTATGAGTAAAAAAAGAAGTATGAAGGTCAAGTCAAACCCCATAGTGTGCCCCAAAATAACCCCTCCAGATAGTACTTTTTTTTTTTTTTAGCAAACAGGTTTTTTGGCCAGCCCATTGGTGTGACAATTTTCATTGTCTTTAAAGGTATTTGGACATCACCCAGCTCTTCTTCTTCAGACAACACCTGAGGCTGCAGTGTTTCTTTAGTTGACAAATTCATGGTTTCTAATGAGAGGCAAACCTTGTTCTTCACATTCTGACTAAGCAAAGTTTCTTTTTTTTTTATTATAATATAGTTTGGGAATAAAAATACCTTTATATGCACTGCTGCTTCCAATTACCAATTTACCTTATGTGGTTACCATATGCCAATCAATAGAGGATGCCCTTGATGTAGCCTCAAAGAGAGAGCATAGTTGACAGCAGTGGTAACATCTAAACTGAAGATGTGCAGTCCTCCTCCATAACCAGAGGATAAATCAATATATTCATTTTTTTAGTTTCTAGCAGATGAGATGACTGGACCATTATTTTTGATCTGAAGGAAATAAATCCTGTTACTGAGTGCTATGGCTCTGTTGTTTGTGTTTCCCTAAAATTTATACGTTGAAACGTGGTTACCGAAGTGATGGTATTAGGAAATGGGGCTTTGGGGAGGTAATTAGGTCATGAAGTCATAGCCCTCATGAATACGATTAGTGCTTTTTTATAAGAGACCCCAGCAAGATCCTTCTACCATGTGAAGTAAAGCAAGAAGATGGTTGTCTATGAACCAGGAAATAGGTTCTCACCAGACACTGAATTTTCCTGCACCTTGATCTTGGAATTCCCAGCCTCCAGAACAGTGAGAAATAAATCTCAATTGTTCATAAGCCACCTAGTTTATGGTATTCTGTTATAGCAGCCTAAATGCACTAACACACTGAGCTTGCATATACGGATGGTCTCTTAACAGGTTAAGGACAAGAGTGCAAAGTGCAAAAGTAGTATGGAATTTAGAATCTAAAAATCTGGGTTGGACTATAGCTATGAGACACTGGGAAAAATCACTGCACCTTAGCTGCCTTATCTGTGAAATGGGAATAAAAAAATTCTTCCCTTACAAGGTTATTTTGAGAAATAAAGAAGAAAACTGATGGGAAATCATCATATGAACAGAAAAGCACCATATATAGACACAAATTATTTACATGTTTAGGCTTTCAGGAGACAAAGTGAAGTATAAGCAAAAGAAATAGTTAACAAGTTATTAAACATGTTTTTCTGAGAGGTCTAGATTGTAATTACACAAACAATGTGGGTCTACCTTAACCCTTCTCTAACAGATATAGAGCCAAACTACTACCCAAATGTAATCTAAATTAGAAAAGTTTGGTTTCTTTTTCTTTTTTTGCTCTTCCTGAATCTTTTGGATGAAGATTTTTTTTTTACATCTTTATTAGAGTATAATTGCTTTACAATGGTGTGTTAGTTTCTGCTTTATAACAAAGTGAATCAGTTATACATATACATATGTTCCCATATCTCCTCCCTGCTGCATCTCCCTCCCTCCCACCCTCCCTATTCAACCCCTCCAGGTGGTCACAAAGCAGTAAGCTGATCTCCCTGTGCTATGTGGCTGCTTCCCACTAGCTATCTGTCTTACGCTTGGTAGTGTATATATGTCCATGCCACTCTCTCGCCTCATCACAGTTTACCCTTCCCCCTCCCCCTATCCTCAAGTCCATTCTCTAGTAGGTCTCTGTCTTTATTCCTGTCTTACCCCTTGGTTCTTCATGACATTTTTTTTTCTTAAATTCCATATATATGTGTTAACATACAGTACCTGTCTCTCTCTTTCTGACTTACTTCACTCTGTATGACAGACTCCAGGTCCATCCACCTCACTACAAATAGCTCAATGTCATTTCTTTTTATGGCTCAGTAATATTCCATTGTATATATGTGCCACATCTTCTTTATCCATTCTTCTGATGATGGACACTTAGGTTGTTTCCATCTCTGGGCCATTGTAAATAGAGCTGCAATGAACATTTTGGTACATGACTCTTTTTGAATTATGGTTTTCTCAGGGTATATGTCCAGTAGTGGGATTAATGGGTGATATGGTAACTCTATTTGTAGTTTTTTAAGGAACCTCCATACTGTTCTCCATAGTGGTTGTACCAATTCACATTCCCACCAGCAGTGCAAGAGTGTTCCCTTTTCTCCACACCCTTTCCAGCATTTATTGTTTCTACATTTTTTGATGATGGGCATTCTGACTGGTGTGAGATGATATCTCATTGTAGTTTTGATTTGCATTTCTCTAATGATTAATGATGTTGAGCATTCTTTCATGTGTTTGTTGGGAGTCTGTATATCTTCTTTGGAGAAATGTCTATTTAGGTCTTCTGCCCATTTTTGGAATGGGTTGTTTGTTTTTTTTTGTTATTGAGCTGCATGAGCTGCTTATAAATTTTGGAGATTAATCTTTTGTCAGTTGCTTCATTTGCAAATATTTTCTCCCATTCTGAGGGTTGTCTTTTGGTCTTGTTTATGGTTTCCTTTGCTGTGCAAAAGCTTTGAAGTTTCATTAGGTCCCATCTGTTTATTTTTGTTTTTATTTCCATTTCTCTAGGAGGTGGGTCAAAAAGGATCTTGCTGTGATTTATGTCATAGAGTGTTCTGCCTATGTTTTCCTCTAAGAGTTTGATAGTTTCTGGCCTTATATTTAGGTCTTTAATCCATTTTGAGTTTGTTTTTGTGTATGGTGTTAGGGAGTGATCTAATCTCATACTTTTACATGTACCTGTCCAGTTTTCCCAGCAGCACTTATTGAAGAGGCTGTCCTTTCTCCACTGTATACTCCTGCTTCCTTTATCAAAGATAAGGTGACCATATGTGGGTGGGTTTATCTCTGGGCTTTCTATCCTTTTCCATTGATCTATCTTTCTGTTTTTGTGCCAGTACCATACTGTCCTGATTACTGTAGCTTTGCAGTATAGTCTGAAGTCAGGGAGCCTGATTTCTCTAGCTCTGTTTTTTATTCTCAAGATTGCTTTGGTATTCAGGGTCTTTTGTGTTTCCATACAAATTGTGAAATTTTTTGTTCTAGTTCTGTGAAAAATGCCAGTGGATGAAGATATTTTGTATCACAACTATTCACTCCACAATAAAGGGATATAATACAAAGTTAGAATACCTCCAGATGGTTAAAGATCAGACATTTTTCAAATGTCAAAGACAATAAAGCTTAAGCTATAGTCCAACCTCAATCACTGACACACATTTTTGGGTAATAATTGACCTAGCATATGATTATATTACTTAGAATTATTATCATACAGTTTGAAAACTACTTTTTCTTTATGAAATCAACAAATGCTTTCAGATTTTACTAAAAAAAAAAGGATTCATACTTTATTTCATTTAAAAGTTGAAGTTATATTTTGAAAAGTCAAGCTTGGAGTATGACTGAGAATTCATATCTCATGACCCTAAATTTCAAATTATGACTTCTGTTTCTAGAAGCATTTTCCCACATCAATCTAACATCTAGAAAAGCCTTCTTGATGCAAATAATGTCTCATTAAGGTTTCTTATTTTAGAATAGACTCCAGACAATGCACTTGAAATGTGTATCTGGTATTCTCTGGTTCTTACCAAAAGCAGGACATTTTTGTAAAGTCAACCAATACTGATATTTCTTATATGGATAGTAAAAGACAGAGTGTATTCAAACAAAGCACAGAAATCACTTTTAAAAATTTTTTGGGTTATTTCTAAGATAAGAATGAAAATTGCAATAGCAATTCCACCTGGTACAGGGTAGACATTCATTAAATGTCTTCTAAATCAGCAGTCCCCAACCTTTTCAGCACCAAGGACCGGTTTCATGGAAGACAATTTTTCCACTGATGTGAGGGTGGGGGATGGTTCAGGTGGTATCGTGAGCTATGGGGAGCGATGGGGAGCAGCAGATGAAGCTTCATTCACGTGCCTGCCGCTCATCTCCTGTTATGCGGTCTGCTTCCTAACAGGCCTCAGCCAGGTACCAGTCCGCAGCCCAGGGGTTGGGGACCCCTGTTCTAAAGGAATAAATAAATAAATAAATAAATTGATTTGGTATGGTAGTGTAAACTATCTTATTTTCTGTTTATATGTATATATCTTGACTAACCAACTACACGGTAAGCTCATTAAATCTTTTCATTCATTTATTCAACAAACGTTTATTGAACACATAATATTTTTGGCACTATTTTCAGGTACTGAGGATAAAGCAGATTTAAATAGTTAAAAATGACTGTGATTGATGGAAGTATGATCCTGTAAATACACTGAAACACATTGAATCATAAACTTGAAATAACGAATTTTATTGTATTTATCTTAATAAAGCTTTTAAAAAATTACTGTCATTGGGGCACCTACTTTCTGGTGAATCTGCTTTTTAATTTTTTCCATTACTATAGCTAGTACAGTGTGGGTATAAAATCAGAGCTCAACAAACATTAGCTCATTGCTTTCTCAATTCATTCAAGGCATTGATAAATTAGTACACTATTGCCATGCACATCTAGTGCCTTTCCTGATGATCAGTTTAGGCTATGACTCTGATGTAATTCAAACTTTTGCTCAGTTCTGGATTTTCCATGTATTACCCTATGTAACCGGGATATCCTTCACTCTCTCAGAATCTCATTTTCCTGTGCTAAATGCAGCTAGCAGTAGTACATCTCTCACTGAGAAAATTAAATAAGAAAATGTGGGGGAAGAGTAGAAGAGGGATATCAGTGAAGCAAGCCTGGCCATATTTTGCTAATTGTTGAAACTGAGTGATGGATAAGGTTCACTGTAAGATTCTCTTTACTTTTGTTTAGTAACTAATGAAAAATTAAATTAAAAGAAACCATATAGATGGTTAAGTTCTGACAAATAGAAGGTATTAGACAGAAGGTAAGAATTATTATTGACCTATATGAATGTATGATAAAAACTTCAGTTTTCCTCCTGAAAATAAAGCTGTAGATGTTGCTTATTATCTCCATGCTTTGCAGGAATTACAAATATTTTCACATATGATTTTCCTCTAAGATAAATAAAGAAATGGAAGCCAGTGGATATTTCTTCTCACAATACCATTCTGATAATTCTATTACAATCATCATAGTGAGCTCAGGAAAAACAGACCAGTTTTTCACACTATTAATGTCACCAAAGATTTTCTGATAGTCTGTCACAGTGCAGCTGCCTTTCAATTTCCACGTGTAAGAAAAAGATGCAAACTAATTTCTGGTTTTTGTATTTTGTATCTTTGTTTTCAAACATGTCTTCAATTTTCCATATGAGCTACATAAAAATGCCGTAATTCCTTGATAAAATGTTCCACAAACTCCCAGGCCCCCAGTATCTGAACCTTGCTGACCCCATTAGTTTATTATCTCTTTATTAGATTTAAAGGAAGAGATAAAACATCGATATGAATTTTGTTGTTTATCTCATATCCTGCAGCTACCTCAGAAGTAAGAAATTGACACTCACCATGGCCTTTGTTGGGGCCGGGGAGAGGCTGAAGGCTGAGGTGGGTCCGGGAGGCATGGGAAGTGGAAGCAGGACAGGGGTGCTGGGCTGACCATCGCCATAGGGACAAGCAGAAGGTGAGGAAAATCAATAGAATGGATAGCTGGGTGGATGGGTTAAAGGGTGAGAGGCATGCCTTACAGTGGGAGCCAGAAACCAGAATGAATTCAACAAAGAGGGCAAGCAATATTGCCATAACCAACCAAAGACAGGAAACTGGCAATGAAGGTGAGAGGGGCCTGAATGACTAAACGTGATGATACTGGTGTGAGGCCCTGGAGTCCCTTCTTTCAGCAAGTCTTTAATAAGCATAGACTCTGTGGCTGACACTGTGACAGTAATAGACTAGTTGACAAGACAGAAATAATTCCTGCTCTTTGGGAATTATGTTCTAGTAGTTGGCACAGGCTGTTACACAGCAATGATACAAAGTGTCTTAAAGACTATGAGAGGAGAAGTAAAGGGCCCTAACCCAGACTCAGGCAATCCCAAGAAAATAACAAACTTAATCCTGATCTATAAGGAGTTGGCAGGAGAGGAAGAAAAGGGAAGGATGTGTTAGGATGCCTTCAGCTATAAGAAATGGAAAATCAAAACTGGCTTAGACAGCAAGCACATTTGTAGATCACAAAGAGGCAGTCCGGAGGTAGGGTGCGCCTCAAAGTTGATTGAGCCACAGGTGAAGTGATGTCATGGAGACTCAGGTTTTTGTAATCTCTCTGCTCCTCTATCTAAAGCATTGGCTTCATCCTATTTCTGGTTCCCTTTATAGCTGCAGGATGGTGATCATAGCATTTACTGCTATGTGTTTCCTTGCTCAAAATAGAGAGAAATAATAACTTCCCACCATTCTCTTGTAAAAGCAAGAAAGACATTTCACAGCAGTTTCTAGCAAACCTCTCCTGTATCACATTGCCCAGAACTAGGTCATATAAACCAACCATAGGCAGTACAAATTGGATTACCCTTAGGTCAACTCTCCTATCACATCACTGCTTCTCACTGAGGAACAGATAGAATTGATATTGGGGAACCAACCACAAAGTTTACTGCATGGTGGGAGATGCAATAAAACATGCCAGGAAAAAGAATCAATATCTGTGAACTCCTGGAGGCAAAGGAGAGCATGGGAAAGACAAACACAGGCAAAAGGTGTATAAAGAAGAGGAAGCAAGTAGCATTGTTACCATGCTAGACACAAACAGGGCAAGAGCACCATGGGTGTGCACAATGGCTCATACAAAACGTCCATTTGGCTTTTATCCCCAATAACTCCATTGCAGATGCTTAAGCCTAAAGTCCCTGGGACTGCATTTGAGATGACCCAGTTAGAAGTTTAAGGTCAGAAGCTGGCAAACCTGCTGTCATGGAACCTTGGGCATAAGTAGAGATGGTCCTGGGTCCAGCTGCAGCCATGAAGAGCTGAGAGAGGAGAGTTCTCCCATCTTTCTATGGAGCCAGCTCCAGCATGGTGCTCTGAAAAATAGCAGCTTTGGGGACACTGGGACCCAGTCCCCTTGGTACCCAGTGTCCTCAGGGTTAAGCACTGGCAGAGATGTAGTGGTGAGGCTCCTTCAAATGGCTCTGAGGCAGCGGAGATGAGCAAGTGAGAGTGGCAGGAGAGGAAAAGAATATGATGGGTGTTTCTCCACAAGTGACTCATTTGTTTGTGGACCCAGGTGAGAATAAATTATAAACACTTGTAGGGAAGCTAAATTCCTGGAGAGAGACCTGGAGCTCATTGTAATTTTGTCATTAATATGAAGCCAGTTGGCATTAGGTTAGATCAGTACAAAGGAAAGTTCATGGAGTAGAGAGGAGCAAGCAGATTCATGGAGCTATGATTAATTAATTATCAACTAATTAATTATAGAAGGCTAGCAATACAGAGGTACAATGGTAGATTATATGGTTGTTCCTGATAATTCACTACCCCTTTCTCTCTAGGAGGATTATTGATCCCTCCGAGGGTCACCAGATTTAGCAAGTAAAAATGCAGACTGCCTGTGTTTCAGGCGTACAACAAATAATATTATGAAATAAGCATGCTCCATGCAATATTTAGAGCACACACATATTAAAAACATATTTGAGTTTTACTGGAATTCAAATTTCATTGGAGGTCCAGCATTTCACCCGGCGATCCTAGCCCCTGATCCTGGCCCTGGCACTCAATGTGCCCACTGCTGCTACCTCACTGACTTTGGGTTTAGCCACGTGACATTCTTGGACCAAATGAATGGGAGTGGATGTGATATACACCATTTCTGAGCAGAAGCTTTGAAAAGCAGCAGAAGCTCCCATCAGCTCTCTAGCTATTTTTCTCTACCACAAAAATGGCATATACCCAATAGGGACTGCTCCTTCAGCCTCCATCTCCAGTATGAGAAGATATGTGGATTGCAGCCACCACTATGTAACATGAGCAAAAAGAATGTTTAGGATTGAAAGCCATTGAGGTTTTAAAGCATGAAACATCACAGCAAAATTTTCTGACACCAAGAATGACTTCTGAGAAAATGTATGCTGGGAGGACATAAATATGTAAAAAGGTTTTCCCTAACTCACAAGAACTATTTTTCTACTTATAATATTTCATTTATATGACAATTGATATTCTTCTTCTTTTAAAGGTAAAATTTTCATTCAATTGCTTTATTCTTGGGGCATCCACAGAAATATATTCCTTTCAAACTGTGTATAGATAGTCTTCATAGTAATAATTTTATATATTGTGCAATACACTGTTTAAACAAAAATATTTATTCCGTAGATACTCTGTGTGACAAGTCCTGTGTGAAACATGAATCATTAGCCTTAGTGGCTAGTTGATATTTACCTTAACTCAGACCACATGAAAATTTATAACTTTCCAATTTGGAAAGCCATGCTTACCATGACAATCACCTAAAATAGAATTTTTAAAAATTGAACGTGAGATTACATTTAAACTGATATTTTAAAAATTCTTTTATGTACTCAACTTTGAAATTTTACCATCTTCTTCTAGCAGTCACCTAGTTCTCTCAGCATGAAGTTAATAAAATATAGGTGCAATGGATACGCACACACGTACACCTGATAAATTTCTGCTTCTGAACCGTTTTTCTCTGCTCCTCATAATCTCATTCTTTTTGGCTACGTCTATGGCATTTCACTGTTGACGTATGATTGTCACTGGCCCAGGTACTCACATTAATATTAAATAAATACTTGGCTGATTCTTGTAGACTTGATTTTTATCAGTGTTTACTGCAGCTCTGAAGGGTCTGTGCTAGACCATCTAGTAAATACACAGTCTTGACTAGTTACAAAATCAATAATAAACCTCTGTCTTTTCACTTGGAAATCACTGTCCTCTAACCTCGTCTACATTTTAGCCCTTTGAGCAACCACAAAAACATTAGAAAAAAGATCATGGGACCATTTTTGTCCCTTCAGTCAATGTTGTTTCTGTAGTTCTTCCTGGAACATTCCTGAGGCTGAGCTTGCTGAATTTTGTCAACAAGGAAATGTCAGCCTGATATTTAACTCATTTGCACTGTGCAGTTTGCAGCTCACAAGATTCCAATTAAAAAACAAAAGGAGAGGCAGAGAATCCTGTCTGTCAGCTTGGCTGGAGTGAGATCTGATATTAATTATTAAAGAAACTCAAAATTAACAACAGCTAAACCAGAGGAGACACACCTTTCAAATACCATGGGAGCTGAAATGCTGCACTGAGAATTGAGTAAGATGAATAGTTTCTAGCTGCAACAAAAGGGAGTTAGCAAAGCTGTTGGGAAGTAGTCCCCACCAGGGATGTTAAATGCCTAAATGATTACTAATGGAGATTATAGAATCTTGTTTGCTGGGGATTAAGGAAACAAAAAAGAAGGTCAAATATTTTAGGACACCTAATGTGTGTCAGTTCCTGCATTAAGCACTGTGATTCAGCAATGAACTAGGTGGTGAAGTTCTGACAATTTGGGAGCTTACATTACAAAAGAAGTGATTACAGTCTTTCTTCAATTATAGAGACCCTCCTGTACTCAGTCTACCCACTATGGCCCTATTTACTCCTCATATCTGGACCTCCCAATTCAATTAACATTAACTGTGCATTTTCTCTATGCCAGATACTGTAGCAGGCAACACTACATACATTTCATTCTCCCAACAACCTGACAGGGCATGGATTATTATATACATTTTACAAACAAAGACTGTGAGACTAAAAAAGATGTGCAATTGAATTAATGTCACAAGTCATTTGGGTTAAATTTGAGGTTAGGTTTTTAAATTACAAGAACTCATCTATTGCTTTTCCAACTCACTTTGCTTCTGTTTTATCTTCCCACCACTGGGGCTATTCATGTTTTAAACATGCTATGTGTTACCTCCTCTTGAATCTTGTCTTATAATCTCAGGGTCCAAGGTATCAGTCAAGCAGTTAATTTAACAGGGAATGAGTATTTTTAGGAATGCTTCATGATACTACGAATTTTGAACTGGAGTTTTCTAGACAGTACCCAGATATTTCTGCTCTTCTAGTTTAGTGACTCTAATGGTGGGAAGTTCAATGATGGCAGGCTGTTAAGAAGGTTTGGAGGTGGCAGAACCTGTTAATATTCCTCAAATTATATAACATAGAGAGGCAGTTATGTGATTATGAGTAGAAATGGCCAAGCTCTGTATTATTTTTTTTTTTTACATCTTTATTGGAGTATAATTGCTTTACAATGGTGTTAGTTTCTGCTTTATAACAAAGTGAATCAGTTATACATGTACATATATTCCCATATCTCTTCACTCTTGCGTCTCCCTCCCTCAAACCCTCCTTATCCCACTTCTCTAGGTGGTCACAAAGCACCGAACTGATCTCCCTGTGCTATGCGGCTGCTTCCCACTAGCTATCTATTTCACGCTTGGTAGTGTATATATGTCCATGCCACTCTCTCACTTTGTCACAGCTTACCCTTCCCCCTCCCCATTTCCTAAAGTCCATTCTCTAGTAGGTCTCTGTCTTTATTCCTGTCTTACCCCTTGGTTCTTCATGACATTTTTTTTTCTTAAATTTCATATATATGTGTTGGCATACAGTATTTGTCTTTCTCTTTCTGACTTACTTCACTCTGTATGACAGACTCTAGGTCCATCCACCTCATTACAAATAGCTCAATTTCATTTCGTTTTATGGCTAAGTAATATTCCATTGTATATATGTGCCACATCTTCTTTATCCATTCATCTGATGATGGACACTTAGGTTGTTTCCATCTCTGGGCTATTGTAAATAGAGCTGCAATGAATATATTGGTATATGACCCTTTTTGAAATATGGTTTTCTCAGGGTATATGCCAGGTAGTGGGATTAATGGGGCATATGGTAGTTCTATTTGTAGTTTTCTAAGGAAACTCCATACTGTTCTCCATAGTAGCTATACCAATTCACATTCCCACCAGCAGTGCAAGAGTGTTCCCTTTTCTCCACACCCTCTCCAGCATTTATTGTTTCTAGATTTTTTGATGATGGGCATTCTGACTGGTGTGAAATGATATCTCATTGTAGTTTTGATTTGCATTTCTCTAATAATTAATGATGTTGAGCATTCTTTCAAGTGTCTGTTGGCAGTCTGTATATCTTCTTTGGAGAAATGTCTATTTAGGTCTTCTGCCCATTTTTGGATTGGGTTGTTTTTTTTTTTGTTATTGAACTGCATGAGCTGCTTACAAATTTTGGAGATTAATCTTTTGTCAGTTGCTTCATTTGCAAATATTTTCTCCCATTCTGAGGGTTGTCTTTTGGTCTTGTTTATGGTTTCCTTTGCTGTGCAAAAGCTTTGAAGTTTCATTAGGTCCCATTTTTTAATTTTTATTTCCATTTCTCTAGGAGGTGGACCAAAAAGGATCTTGCTGTGATTTATGTCATAGAGTGTTCAGCCTATGTTTTCCTCTAAGAGTTTGATAATCTCTGGCCTTACATTTAGGTCTTTAATCCATTTTGAGTTTATTTTTGTGTATGGTGTTAGGAAGTGATCTAATCTCATACTTTTACATGTACCTGTCCAGTTTTCCCAGCAGCACTTATTGAAGAGGCTGTCCTTTCTCCACTGTACATTCCTGCCTCCTTTGTCAATGATAAGGTGGCCATATGTGCGTGGGTTTACCTCTGGGCTTTCTATCCTGTTCCTTTGATCTATCTTTCAGTTTTTGTGCCAGCACCATACTGTATTGATTACTGTAGCTTTGTAGTATAGTCTGAAGCCACACATCCTGATTCCTCTAGCTCCGTTTTTCGTTCTCAAGATTGCTTTGGCTATTCAGGGCCTTTTGTGTTTCCATACAAATTGTGAAATTTTTTGTTCTAGTTCTGTGAAAAATGCCAGTGGTAGTTTGATAGGGATTGCATTGAATCTGTAGATTGCTTTGGGTAGTAGAGTCATTTTCACAATGTTGATTCTTCCAATCCAAAAACATGGCATATCTCTCCATCTATTTGTATCATCTTTAATTTCTTTCATCAGTGTCTTATAATTTTCTGCATACAGGTATTTTGTCTCCTTAGGTAGGTTTATTCCTAGATATTTTATTCTTTTTGTTGTACTGGTAAATGGGAGTGTTTTCTTGATTTCACTTTCATATTTTTCATCATTAGTGTATAGGAATGTGAGAGATTTCTCTGAATTAATTTTGCATCCTGCTACTTTACCAAATTCTTTGATTACCTCTAGTACTTTTTTGGTAGCATCTTTCAGATTCTCTATGTATAGTATTATGTCATCTGCAAACAGTGACATCTTTACTTCTTCTTTTCGATTTGGATTCCTTTTATTTCCTTTTCTTCTCTGATTGCTGTGGCTAAAACTTCCAAAACTATGTTGAATAAGAGTGGTGAGAGTGGGCAACCTTGTCTTGTTACTGATCTTAGTGGAAATGCTTTCAGTTTTTCACCGTAGAGGATAATGTTGGCTGTGGGTTTGTCATATATGGCCTTTATTATGTTGAAGAAAGTTCCCTCTATGCCTACTTTCTGAAGGGTTTTTATCATAAATAGGTGTTGAATTTTGTTGAAAGTTTTCTCTGAATCTATTGAGATGATCATATGTTTTTTCTCCTTCAATTTGTTAATATGGTGTATCATGTTGATTGCTTTGTGTATATTGAAGAATCCTTGCATTCCTGGAATAAACCCCACTTGATCATGGTGTATGATCCATTTAATGTGCTGTTGGATACTGTTTGCTAGTATTTTGGTGAGGATTTTTGCATCTATGTTCATCAGTGATATTGGCCTGTAGTTTCCTTTCTTTGTGACATCCTTGTCTGGTTTTGGTATCTGGGTGATGGTGGACACATAGAAAGAGTTTGGGAGAGCTCCTCCCTCTGCTATATTTTGGAAAAGTTTGAGAAGGATAGGTGTTAGCTCTTCTCTAAATGTTTGATGGAATTCACCTGTGAAGCCATCTGGTCCTGGGCTTTTGTTTGTTGGAAGAGTTTTAATCACAGTTTCAATTTCAGTGCTTGTGATTGGTCTGTTCATATTTTCTATTTCTTCTTGGCAGGTTGTGCATTTCTAAGAATTTGTCCACTTCTTCCAGGTTGTCCATTTTATTGGCATAGAGTTGCTTGTAGTAATCTCTCATGATCTTTTGTATTTCTGCAGTGTCAGTTTTTACTTCTCCTTTTTCATTTCTAATTCTATTGATTTGAGACTTCTTCCATTTTTTTCTTGATGAGTCTGGCTAATGATTTGTCAATTTTGTTTATCTTCTCAAAGAACCAGCTTTGAGTTTTATTGATCTTTGCTATCTTTTCCTTCATTTCTTTTGCATTTATTTCTGATCTGATCTTTATGATTTCTTTCCTTCTGCTAACTTTGGCTTTCTGTTTGTTTGTTTTTCTTTCTCTAATTCCTTTAGGTGCAAGGTTAGGTTGTTTATTCGACATGTTTCCTTTTTCTTAAGGTAGGATTGTATTGCTATAAACTTCCCTCTTAGAACTGCTTTTGCTACATCCCATGGGTTTTGGGTCATTGTGTCTCCATTGTCATTTATTTCTAGGTATTTTTTGATTTCCTCTTTGATTTCTTCAGTGATTACTTCGTTATTAAGTAGTGTATTGTTTAGCCTCCATGTGTTTGTATTTTTTACAGATCTTTTCCTGTAATTGATATCTAGTCTCATAGTGTTGTGGTTGGAAAACATACTTGATAGAATTTCAGTTTTCTTAAATTTACCACGGCTCGATTTGTGAGCCAAGATATGGTCTATCCTGGAGAATGTTCTATCAACACTTGAGAAAAATGTGTCTTCAGTTGTTTTTGGATGGATGTCCTATAAATATCAATTAAGTCCATCTCGTTTAATGTATCATTTAAAGCTTGTGTTTCCTACAGATGACCTTTAGCAGAAATTCTGAAAGCCAGAAGGGACTGGCAGGACATATTTAAAGTGATGAAAGAGAAAAGCCTGCAACCAAGATTACTCTACCCAGCAAGGATCTCATTCAGAGTTGATGGAGAAATTAAAACCTTTACAGACAAACAAAACCTGAGAGAGTTTAGTACCACCAAACCAGCTTTACAACAAATGCTAAAGGAACTTCTCTAGGCAAGAAACACAAGAGAAGGAAAAGAACTACAATAATGAACCCAAAACAATTAAGAAAATGGGAATAGGAACATACATATCAATAATTACCTTAAATGTAAATGGACTAAATGCTCCCACCAAAAGACATAGATTGCCTGAATGGACATAAAGCTTGTGTTTCCTTATTTATTTTCATTTTGAATGATCTGTCCATTGGTGAAAATGGGGTGTTAAATTCCCCTACTATGAATGTGTTATTGTCGATTTCCCGTTTTATGGCTGTTAGTATTTGCCTTATGTACTGAGGTGCTCCTATGTTGGGTGTATAAATATTTACAATTGTTTTATCTTCTTCTTGGATCGATCCCTTGATCATTATGTAGTGTCCTTCTTTGTCTCTTCTAATAGTCTTTATTTTTAAGTGTATTTTGTCTGATATGAGAATTGTTTCTCCAGCTTTCTTTTGGTTTCAATTTGCATGTAATATCTTTTTCCATCCACTTACTTTCAGTCTGTATGTGTCTCTAGGTCTGAAGTGGACTCTTGTAGAGAGCATACATATGGGTCCTGTTTTTGTATCCATTCAGCCAGTCTGTGTCTTTTGGTGGGAGCATTTAATCCATTTACATTTAAGGTAATTATCGATATGTATGTTCCTATTCCCATTTTCTTAATTGTTTTTGATTTGTTATTGTAGCTCTTTTCCTTTTCTTGTGTTTCTTGCCTAGAGAAGTTCCTTTAGCATTTGCTGTAAAGCTGGTTTGGTGGTGCTGAACTCTCTCAGATTTTGCTTGTCTCTAAAGGTATTAATTTCTCCATCATAGTGAATGAGATCCTTGCTGGGTAGAGTAATCTTGGTTGCAGGTTTTTCTCCTTCATCACTTTAAATATGTCCTGCCAGTCCCTTCTGGCTTGCAGAGCTTCTCCTGGAAGATCAGCTGTTAACCGTATGGGGATTCCCTTGTGTGTTATTTGTTGTTTTTCCCTTGCTGCTTTTAATATGTTTTCTTTGTATTTAATTTTGGATAGTTTGATTAATATGTGTCTTGGTGTGTTTCTCCTTGGATTTACCCTGCATGGGACTCTCTGTGCTTCCTGTACTTGATTAACTATTCATTTTCCCATACTAGGTATGTTCTCAACTATAATCTCTTCAAATATTTTCTCAGTCCCTTTCTTTTTCTCTTCTTCTTCTGGAACCCTTATAATTCGAATGTTGGTGCATTTAATGTTGTCCCAGAGGTCTCTGAGACTGTCCTCAGTTCGTTTCTTTCTTTTTCTTTATTCTGCTCTGCAGTAGTTATTTCCACTCTTTTATCTTCCAGGTCACTTATCCATTCTTCTGCCTCAGTTATTCTGCTATTGATCCCATCTAGAGTTTTTAAATTTCATTTATTTTGTTGTTCATCATTGCTTGTTTCATCTTCAGTTCTTCTAGGTCCTTGTTAAATGTTTCTTGCATTTTGTCTGTTCTATTTCTAAGATTGTGTATCATCTTTACTATCATTATTCTGAATTCTTTTTCAGGTAGACTGCCTATTTCATCTTCATTTGTTAGGTCTGGTGGGTTTTTATCTTGCTCCTTTATCTGCTGTGTGTGTTTCTGTCTTCTCATTTTGCTTATCTTACTGTGTTTGGGGTCTCCTTTTTGAAGGCTGTAGGTTCATAGTTTCTGTTGTTTTTGGTGTCTGTCCCCAGTGGCTAAAGTTGGTTCAGTGGCTTGTGTAGGCTTTCTGGTGGAGGGAACTAGTGCCTGTGTTCTGGTGGATGAGGCTGGATCTTGTCTTTCTGGTGGGTGGGTCCATGTCTGGTGGTGTGTTTTGGGTTGTCTGTGGCCTTATTATTATTTTAGGCAGCCTCTCTGCTAATAGGTGTTGTTGTGTTCCTGTCTTGGTGGTTATTTGGCATAGGATGTCCAGCACTTTAGCTTGCTGGTCATTGAGTGAAGTTGGGTGCTGGTGTTGATATGGAGATCTCTGGGAGATTTTTGCTGTTTGATATTATGTGGAGCTGGGAGGTCTCTTGTGGATCAGTGTCCTGAAGTTGGTTCCCCCACCTCAGAGGCACAGCACTGACTCCTGGTTGTAGCACCAAGAGCCTTTCATCCATATGGCTCAGAATAAAAGGAAGAAAAAGCAGAAAGAAAGAAAGGAAGAAAGAAAGAAAGAAGGAAAGAAAGAAAGAAAGGAAGGAAGAAAGAAAGAAAAAAATGGAGAGAGAAAGAAAGAAAAAAATAAAGAAACAGAGAAAGAGAGAAAGAGAAAGAAAGAAAGAAAGAAAGAAGGGAGGGAGGAAGGAAGGAAGGAAAGAAAGAAGATAAAACAAAATAAAATAAAGTAAGATAAAATAAAATAAAGTTATTAAAATAAAAAATAATTAAGAAAAAAAATGTTTTAAGAGAAAAAAGAAAGAAAGAAAGAAAGAAAAAAAAAAAAAAACGGACGGATAGAACCCTAGTACAAATGGTTGAAGCAAAGCTATACAGAGAAGATCTCACATGGAAGCATACACATACACACTCACAAAAAGTGGAAAAAATCATAAACCTTGCTCTCAAAGTACACCTACTCAATTTGGGATGATTCATTGTCTATTCATGTAATCCACAGATGTAGGGTACATCAAGTTGATTGTGGAGCTTTAAAACAGTGCACAAGGGCTCCCTTTTCTCTACATCCTTGACAGCATTTATCTCTTGTGTTTTGATGGTAGCCATACAAACAGGTGTGAAGTGATATCTCATTTTGGTTTTGATTTGCATTTCCCTGATCATTAGTGATGTTGGCCACTTTTTCATATACCTGTTGGCCATTTGTGTGTCTTCTATACAAAAATTGTCTATTCAGGTCTTTGCCCATTTTTTAATTGTGTTATTAATTTTTTGCTTTTGAGTTGTATTGGTATCTTGTATATTTTGGGTAATCACTTCATTGGATATGTGGAATGCAAATATTTCCTCCCATTCCATATGTTGCCTTTTCAGTTTGTTGATGTATACCTTTGGTGTACTGAAGCTTTTTAATTGTTGTAGTCCCTCTGCTGATTGTTGCTTTTACCTAGGCTTTTGGTGCCAAATCCAAATACTATTTCTAAGACCAACGTCAAGGAGATTACCCACTGTGTTTTCTTCCAGGAGTTTTATGGTTTCAGGCCTTACATTCAAGTCATTAATATATTTTGAGTTGATTTTTGTGTATGGTGTAAGATAGTGTCCAGTTTCATTCTTCTGCATGTGGTTGTCCAGTTTTCCTCATACCATTCAATGAAGATGCTGTTATTCCCCATTGTATATTCTTGGCACATTTGTAGAAAATTAATTAACCATAGATGCATGGGTTTATTTCTGGGCTCTCTATTCTCCTCTATTGATCTATATATCTGTTTTTATGACAATACCATACCGTTATGATTACTATTACTTTGTTATGTAGTTTGAAATCAGGAAGTGTGATGCCTCCATCTTTGTTCATCTTTCTCAAGATTGCTTTCGCTGTTCAGGGTCTTTTGTGGTTTCATGCAAATTTTAGGATTGTTTTTTCTATTTCTGAAAGAAAATTGCCATTGGAATTTTGGTAGGGATTGCGTTGAATGTGCTTTGGGTAGTATGCATATTTTTAATATTAATTCTTTCAATCCATGAACATGGATGATCTTTCATGTATTTGTGTCTTTTTCAGTTTCTTTTATCAATTTTTATAGTTTTCAGTGACAGCTACTTCATCTCCTTGGTTAAATTTATTTCTAAGCATACTATTGTTTTTGATGCTATTGTAAATAGGATTGTTTTCTTAACTTCTGTAAAAATTCATTATTAGTATATAGAAATGCAACTGATATTTTTGTTTTTACTGAGCATGCCCTCTTTATTTTTAATTTAATTTTTTTATACAGCAGGTTCTTTCTTTTTTGAATTTTATATTATTTATTTTTTTATACAGCAGGTTCTTCTTTGTTATCTATTTAATAATTATTAGTATATATATGTCAATCCCAATTTCCCAATTCATCCCACCAACACATCCCACCCCCGCTTTCCCCCCTTTGTGTCCATACATTTGTTCTCTACATCTGTGTCTCTATTTCTGCCTTGCAAACCACTTCATCTGTACCATTTTTCTAGATCCCACATATATGTGTTAGCATACGATATTTGTTTTTCTCTTTCTGACTTACTTCACTCTGTATGACAGTCTCTAGGTCCATCCTCATCTCTACAAATAACCCAATTTCCTTCCTTTTGATGGCTGAATAATATTCCATTGTATATGTGTACCACATCTTTTTTAATCCATTCATCTGTCGATGGGCATTTACATTGCTTCCATGATCTGGCTATTGTAAATGGTGCTGCAATGAACATTAGGGTACATGTGTCTTTATGAGTTACGGTTTTCTCAGGTTATATGACCAGTGGTGGGGTTGCTGGATCATATGGATTCTAATTTTAGTTTTTTAAGGAAACTCCATACTGTTCTCCATGGTGGCTGTATCAATTTACCTGCCCACCAACAGTGCAAGAGGGTTCCCTTTTCTCCACATCCTCTCCAGCATTTCTTGTTTGTAGATATTCTGATGATGCCCATTCTAACTGTTGTGAGGTAATACCTCATTGTAGTTTTCATTTGCATTACACTAATAATTAGTGATGTTGAGGAGGTTTTCATGTGCCTCTTGGTCATCTGTATGTCTTCTTTAGAGAAATGTCTACTGAGGTCTTTTGCCCATCTTTTGATTGGGTTGTTGGCTTTTTTAATATTCAGCTGCATGACCTGTTTATATATTTTTGAGATTAATCCTTTGCCTGTTGATTTGCTTGCAAATATTTTCTCCCATTCGGAGGGTTGTCTTTTCATCTAGTTTATACTCTCTTCTGCTGTACAAAAGTTTTTAAGTTTCAATAGGTCCCATTTGTTTATTTTTGTTTGTATTTCCATTCCTCTAGAAGGTGGGTCAAAAAAGATCTTGCTGTAGGCAGAAATAGAGACACAGATGTAGATAACATGGTATGGACACCAAAAGGGGAAAACAAGGCAGGGGGTGTTCGTGGTGGGATGAACTGGGAGATTGGGATTGACATATTACACTAATATGTATAAAATAGATTAATACGAACCTGTTGTATATAAAACAGAGAGATCTTGCTGTGATTTATGTCTTAGAGTGTTCTTCCTATGTTTTCATCTATGAATTTTATAGTGTCCAGTCTTACATTTAGGTCTTTAATCCATTTTGAGTTTATTTTTATGTATGGTATTAGGGAGTGTTCTAATTTCATTCTTTTACATGTAGGCATCCAGTTTTCCCAGCACCACTTACTGAAGAGAGTGTCTTTTCTCCATTGTATATCCTTGCCTCCTTTGTCATAGATTAGTTGAAAATAGGTGGGTGGGTTTATCTCTGAGCTTTCTTTCCTGTTCCACTGATCTATATTTCTGTTTTTGTGCCACTACCATATTTTCTTGACTACTGTAGCTTTGTACTATAATCTAAAGTCAGTGAATCTGATTTCTCCATTATTTTTCTGTCAAGATTGCTTTGGCTATTTGGGGTCTTTTGTGTCTCCATAGAAATTTTAAGATTTTTTTTGTTCTAGCTCTGTAAAACATGCCATTGGTAATTTGATAGGGATTGCATTGAATCTGTAGATTGCTTTGGGTAGTATAGTCATTTTCACAAAGTTGATTCTTCCATCCACGAATGTGGTATATCTCTCCATCTCTTTCTGTCATCTTTGATTTCTTTCATCAATGTCTTATAGTTTTCTAAGTACTGGTCTTTGACCGCCTAGGTAGGTTTATTCCTCGGTATTTTATTCTCTTTGTTGCAATGGTGAATGGGATTGTTTCCTTAATTTCTCCTTCTGATCTTGTGTGTTTTTTTTTAAATTGAATTTTACTTATTTTTTTGTATAGCAGATTCTTATTAGTCATCAATTTTATACACATCAGTGTATACATGTCAATCCCAATCACCCAATTCTTCACACCACCATCCCCACACCCCCCTGGCATTCCCCCCTTGGTGTCCATATGTTTGTTCTCTACATCTGTGTCTCAACTTCTGCCCTGCAAACTGCTTCATCTGTACCATTTTTCTAGGTTCCACATACATTCGTTAATATATGATATTTCTTTTTCTCTTTCTAATTTAATTCACTCTGTATGACAGTCTCTAGATCCACCCACGTCTCTACAAATGAACCATTTTGTTCCTTTTTATGGCTGAGTAATATTCCATTGTATTATGTACCACAACTTCCTTATCCATTCATCTGTCAATGGGCATTTAGGTTGCTTCCATGACCTCGCTACTGTAAATAGTGCTGTAATGAATATTGGGGTGCCTGTGTCTTTTTGAATTATGGTTTTCTTATGGTATATGCCCAGCAGTGGGATTGCTGGATCATATGGTAATTATATTTTCTTAAGGAACCTCCTTACTGTTCTCCACAGTGGCTGTATCAATTTACATTCCCACCAACAGTGCAAGAGGGTTCACTTTTCTCCACACCCTCTCCGGCGTTTGTTGTTTGTAGATTTTCTGATGATGCCCATTCTAACTGGTGTGAGGTGATAGCTCGTTGTAGTTTTGATTTGCATTTCTCTAACAATTAGTGCTGTTGAACAGCTTTTCATGTGCTCTTTCGCCATCTGTATATCTTCTTTGGAGAAATGTCTATTTAGGTCTTCTGCCCATTTTTGGATTTGGTTGTTTGTTTTTTTTAATATTGAGCTGCATGAGCTGTTTATATATTTTGGAGATTAATCCTTTGTCCATTGATACATTTGCAAATATTTTCTCCCATTCTGAGGGTTGTCCTTTGGTCTTGTTTAAGGTTTCCTTTGCTATGCAAAAGCTTTTAAGTTCAGATTCTTCACTATTAGTGTATAGGAATGAAGAGATTTCTGTGCATTAAGTTTTCATCATGCAACTTTACCAAATTCATTGATTAGCTCTAGCAGTTTTCTGGTGGCATCTTTAGGATTCTCTATGTAGAGTATCATGTCATCTGCAAACAGTGACAGCTTTACTTCTTCTTTTCCAATTTGGATTCCTTTTATTTCTTTCTCTTCTCTGATTCCTGTGGCAAGGACTTCCAAAGCTATGTTGAATAATACTGGTGAGAGTGGAAATCCTTGTCTGATTCCTGATCTTAGAGGAAATGCTTTCAGTTTTTCATCATTGAGAATGATGTTTGCTGTGGGTTTGTTGTATTTGGCCTTTATTATGTTGAGGTAGGTTCCCTCTATGCCCACTTTCTGGAGAGTTTTTATCATTAACGCGTGTTGAATTTTGTCAAAAGCTTTTTCTGCATCTATTGAGATGATCATATGGTTTTCATTCTTCAATTTGTTAATATAGTGTATCACATTTATTGATTTGCATATATTGAAGAATCCTTGCATCACTGGGATAAATCCCACTTGATCATGGTGTATGATCCTTTTAATCTTTTGTTGGATTCTGTTTGCTAGTATTTTATTGAGGATTTTTGCATCTATATTCATCAGTGATATTGGTCTGTAATTTTCTACTTTTGTAGTAGTATCTTTGTCTGTTTTTGGTATCAGGGTGATTGTGGCCTCATAGCATGTGTTTGGAAGTGTTCCTTTCTATGCAATTTTTTGGAAGAGTTTCAGAAAGATTGGTGTTAGCTCTTCTCTAAATGTTTGATAGAATTCACCTGTGAAGCCATCTGGTCCTGGACTTTTGTTTGTTAGAAGATTTTAATCACAGCTTCAATTTCATTACTTTTGATTGGTCTGTTCATATTTTCTGTTTCTTCCTGGTTCAGTCTTCGAAGGTTATACATTTCTAAGAATTTGTCCATTTCTTCCAGGTTGTCCTTTTTATTGGCATAGAGTTGCTTGTAGTAGTCTCTTAGGATGCTTTGTATTTCTGTGGTGTTTTTTGTAACTTCTCCTTTTTCATTTCTAATTTATTGATTTGAGTCCTCTCCCTCTTTTTCTTGTTCAGTCTGGATAATTTTTTATCAATTTTCTTTATCTTCTCAAAGAACCAGCTTTCAGTTTTATTGATCTTTGCTATTGTTTTCTTTGTTTCTATTTCATTTATTTCTGCTCTGATATTTATGATTTCTTTCCTTCTGCTAACTTTGGGTTTTGTTTGTTCTTCTTTCTCTAGTTCCTTTAGGTGTAAGGTTAGATTGTTTATTTGAGATGTTTCTTTTTTCTTGAGGTACACTTACATAGCTATAAACTTCCTTCTTAGAACTACTTTTGGTGCATCCCATAGGCTTTGGATCATCATGTTTTCATTGTCATTTGTCTCTAGGTATTTTTAGATTTCCACTTTGATTTCTTCAGTGATCTCTTGGTTATTTAATAACGCATTGTTTACCCTCCATGTGTTTGTGGGTTGTTTTTACTTTTTTCCCTGTAATTGATTTCTAATATCAAAGCGTTGTGGTCAGAAAAGATGCTTGATATGATTTCAATTTTCTGAAATTTACTGAGGTTTGATTTGTGACCCGAGATGTGATCTATGCTGGAGAATGTTCCGTGTGCACTTGAGAAGAAAGTGTAATCTGCTACTTTTGGAGGGAATGGCCTATAAATGTCAATTAAATCTACATGGTCTATTGTGTCATTTAAAGCTTCTGTTTTCTTATTTATTTTCATTTTGGATGATCTGTCCATTGGTGTAAGTGAAGTGTTATAAAGTTCCCCACTATTAGTGTTACTTTCGATTTCCTCTTTTATAGCTGTTAGCAGTTGCCTTATGTATTGTGGTGCTCTTATGTTGGGTGCATATATATTTATAATTGTTATATCTTTTTCTTGGATTGATCCATTGATCACTATGTAGTGTCCTTCCCTGTCTCTCTCTTTTTTTTTAACATATTTATTGTAGTATAATTGCTTTACAATGGTGTGTTAGTTTCTGCTTTACAACACAATGAATCAGTTATATATATACATGTGTTCCCATATCTCTTCTCTCTTCTGTCTCCCTCCCACCCACCATCCCTATCCCACTCCTCCAGGCGGTCACAAAGCACCAGGCTGATCTCCCTGTGCTATGCGGCTACTTCCCACTAGCTCTCTACCTTATGCTTGGTAGTGTATATATGTCCATGCCTCTCTCTCGCTTTGTCACAGCTTACCCTTCCCCCTCCCCATATCCCCAAGTCCATTCTCAAATAGGTCTGTGTCTTTATTCCTATCTTACCCCTAGGGTCTTCATGACATTTTTTTCCCTCACATTCCATATATATGTGTTAGCATACGGTATTTGCCTCTCTATTTCTGACTTACTTCACTCTGTAAGACAGACTCTAGATCTATCCACCTCATAACATATAGCTTAATTTCATATCTTTTTATGGCTGAGTAATATTCCATTGTATATATGTGCCACATCTTCTTTATCCATTCATCCTATGATGGACACAGGTTGTTTCCATCTCCTGGCTATTGTAAATAGAGCTGCAATGAACATTTTGGTACATGACACTTTTTGAATTATGGTTTTCTCAGGGTATATGCCAGGTAATGGGTTTGCTGTCTCATATGGTAGTTTTATTTGTAGTTTTTTAAGGAACCTCCATACTGTTCACCACAGTGGCTGTATCAACTTACATTCGCACCAACAGTGCAAGAGGGTTCCCTTTTCTCTACACCCTCTCCAGTATTTATTGTTTCTAGAATTTTTGATGATGGCCATTCTGACTGGTGTGAGATGATATCTCATTGTAGTTTCAATTTGCAATTCTCTAATGATTAGTAATGTTGAGCATTCTTTCATGTGTTTGTTGGCAGTCTGCATATCTTCTTTGGAGAAATGTCTACTTAGGTCTTGTGCCCATTTTTGGATTGGGTTGTTTGTTTTTTTGTTATTAAGCTGCATGAGCTGCTTATAAATTTTGGAGATTAATCTTTTGTCAGTTGCTTCATTTGCAAATATTTTCTCCCATTCGGAGGGTTGTCTTTTGGTCTTGTTTATGGTTTCCTTTGCTGTGCAAAAGCTTTGTAGTTTCATTAGGTCCCATTTGTTTATTTTTGTTTTTATTTCCATTTCTCTAGGAGGTGGCTGAAAAAGGATTTTGCTGTAATTTATATCATAGAGTTTTCTGCCTATGTTTTGCTGTAAGAGTTTGATAGTTTCTGGCCTTATATTAAGATTTTTAATCCATTTTGAGATTATTTTTGTGTATGGTGTTAGTGAGTGATCTAATCTCATACTCTTACATGTACCTGTCCAGTTTTCCCAGCACCATTTATTGAAGAGGTTGTTCTTTCTCCACTATATATTCCTGCCTCCTTTATGAAACATAAGGTAACCATATGTGCATGGGTTTATCTCTGGGCTTTCTATCCTGTTCCATTGATCTACCTTTCAGTGTTTGTACCAGTACCATACTGTCTTGATTACTGTAGCTTTGTAGTATAGTCTGAAGTCAGGGAGCCTGATTTCTCCAGCTCTGTTTTTCGTTCTCAAGATTGCTATGGCTATTCGGGGTCTTTTGTATTTCCATACAAATTGTGAAATTTTTTGTTCTAGTTCTGTGAAAAATGCCAGTGGTAGTTTGATAGGGATTGCATTGAATCTGTAGATTGCTTTGGGTTGTAGAGTCATTTTCACAATGTTGATACTTCCAATCCAAGAACATGATATATCTCTCCATCTATTTGTATCATCTTTAATTTCTTTCATCAGTGTCTTATAATTTTCTGCATACAGGTATTTTGTCTCCTTAGGTAGGAATTTTCCTATTTTATTCTTTTTGTTGTACTGGTAAATGGGAGTGTCTTCTTGATTTCACTTTCAGACTTTTCATCATTAGTGTATAGGAATGCAAGAGATTTCTGTGAATTAATTTTGTATCCTGCTACTTTACCAAATTCATTGAATAGCTCTAGTAGTTTTCTGGTAGCATCTTTAGGATTCTTTATGTATAGTATCATGTCATCTGCAAACAGTGACAGCTTTACTTTTTCTTTTCCGAATTGGATTACTTTTATTTACTTTTCTTCTCTGATAGCTGTGGCTAAAACTTCCAAAACTATGTTAATAAGAGTGGTGAGAGTGGACAACCTTGTCTTGTTACTGATCTTAGTGGAAATGCTTTCAATTTTTCACCATTGAGGACAATGTTGGCTGTGGGTTTGTCATATATGGCCTTTATTATGTTGAGGCAAGTTCCCTCTATGCCTACTTTCTGGAGGGTTTTTCTCATAAATGGGTGTTGAATTTTGTTGAAAGTTTTCTCTGAAGCTATTGAGATGATCATATGGTTTCTCTCCTTCAATTTGTTAATATGGTGTATCACGTTGATTGATTTGCGTATATTGAAGAATCCTTGCATTCCTGGAATAAATCCCACTTGATCATGGTGTATGATGTGTTTAATGTGCTGTTGGATTCTGTTTGCTAGTATTTTGTTGAGGATTTTTGCATCTATGTTCATCAGTGATATTGGCCTGTAGTTATTTTTCTTTGTGACATCCTTGTCTTGTTTTGGTATCAGCATGATGGTGGCCTCATAGAATGAGTTTGGGAGTGTTCCTGCCTCTGCTATATTTTGGAAGAGTTTGAGAAGGATAGGTGTTAGCTCTTCTCTAAATGTTTGATGGAATTGGCCTGTGAAGCCATCTGGTCCTGGGCTTTTGTTTGTTGGAAGATTTTTAATCAGAGTTTCAATTTCAGTACTTGGGAATGGTCTGTTCATAATTTCTATTTCTTCCTGATTCAGTCTTGGCATCTTGTGCATTTCTAAGAATTTGTCCATTTATTCCATTGTCCATTTTATTGGCATAGGGTTGCTTGTAATAATCTCTCATGACTTTTTGTATTTCTGCAGTGTCAGTTGTTACTTCTCCTTTTTCATTTCTAATTCTATTGATTTGAGTCTTCTCCCTTTTTTCTTCATGTGTCTGTCTAATGGTTTATCAATTTTGTTTATCTTCTCAAAGAACCAGCTTTTTTTTATTGATCTTTGCTATCGTTTCCTTCATTTCTTTTTCATTTATTTCTGATCTGATTTTTCTGATTTCTTTCCTTCTGCTAACTTTGTGGGATTTTTCTTCTTCTTTCTCTAATTGCTTTAGGTGCAAGGTTAGGTTGTTTATTTGAGATGTTTCCTGTTTCTTAAGGTAGGATTGTATTGCTATAAACTTCCCTCTTAGAACTGCTTTTGCTGCATCCCATAGATTTTGGGTCTTTGTGTGTCCATTTTCATTTTTTTCTAGGTATCTTTAGTTTCCTCTTTGATTTCTTCAGTGATCACTTCGTTATTAAGTAGTGTATTGTTTAGCCTCCTTGTGTTTGTATATTTTAAAGATCTTTTCCTGTAATCGATATCTAGTCTCGTGGCATTGTGGTCGGAAAAGATACTTGATACAATTTCAATTTTCTTAAGTTTACCAAGGCTTGATTTGTGACCCACGATATGATCTCTTCTGGAGAATGTTCCATGAGCACTTTAGAAAAATGTGTATTCTGTTCTTTTCGGATGGAATGTCCTATAAATATCAATTAAGTCCATCTTGTTTAATGTATCATTTAAAGCTTGTGCTTCATTATTTATTTTCATTTTTGATGATCTGTCCATTGGTGAAAGTGGAGTGTTAAAGTCCCCTGCTATGAATGTGTTACTGTCGATTTTCCCTTTTATGACTGTTAGTATTTTCCTTATGTATTGAGGTGCTCCTATGATGGGTGCATATATATTTTAAATTGTTATATTTTCTTCTTGGATTGATCCCTTTATCATTATGTTGTGTCCTTCTTTGTCTCTTCTAATACTCTTTATTTTAAGTGTATTTGGTCTGATATGAGAATTGCTACTCCAGCTTTCTTTTGGTTTCCATTTGCATGAAATATCTTTTTCCATCCCCTTACTTTCAGTCTGTATGTGTCTCTAGGTCTGAAGTGGGTCTCTTGTAGACAGCATATATATGGGTCTTGTTTTTGTACTCATTCAGCCAATCTGTGTCTTTTGGCGGGAGCATTTAATCCATTTACATTTAAGGTAATTATCGATATGTATGTTCCTATTCCCATTTTCTTAATTGTTTTGGGTTCGTTATTGTAGGTCTTTTCCTTCTCTTGTGTTTCTTGCCTAGAGAAGTTCTTTTAGCCGTTGTTGTAGAGCTGGTTTGGTGGTGCTGAACTCTCTCAGCTTTTGCTTGTCTGTAAAGTTTTTAATTTCTCCATCAAATCTGAATGTGATCAGATAGAGTAATCAGGTAGAGTAATCTTGGTTACAGGTTTTTCTCTGTTATCACTTTAAATATGTCATGCCAGTCCCATCTGGCTTGCAGAGTTTCTCCTGGAAGATCAGCTGTTAACCTTATGGGGATTCCCTTGTGTGTTATTTGTTGTTTTTCCCTTGCTCTTTTAATATGTTTTCTTTGTATTATTTTTTGACAGTTTAATTAATATGTGTCTTGGCGTATTTCTCCTTGGATTTATCCTGTATGGGACTCTCTGTGCTTCCTGGACTTGATTAACTATTTCCTTTCCCATATTAGGGAAGTTTTCAACTATAATCTCTTCAAATATTTTCTCAGTCCCTTTCTTTTTCTCTTCTTCTGGAACACCTATAATTCAAATGTTGCTGCATTTAATGTTGTCCCAGAGGTCTCTTAGACTGTCCTCAGTTCTTTTCATTCATTTTTCTTTATTCTGCTCTACAGTAGTTATTTCCACTATTTTATCTTCCAGGTCACTTATCCGTTCTTCTGCCTCAGTTATTCTGCTATTGATCCCTTCAAAATTTTTTTTTTTTCAGTACGTGGGCCTCTCACTGTTGTGGCCTCTCCCGCTGCGGAGCACAGGCTCCAGATGCGCAGGATCAGCGGCCATGATTCACGGGCCCAGCCGCTCCATGGCACGTGGGATCCTCCTGGACTGGGGCACGAACCCATGTCCCCTGCATTGGCAGGTGGACTGTTAACAACTGTGCCACCAGCGAAGCCCCTAGAGTATTTTTAATTTCATTTATTGTGTTGTTCATCATTGCTTGTTTCATCTTTAGTTCTTCTAGGTCCTTGTTAAATGTTTCTTGCATTTTGTCTATTCTATTTCCAAGATTTTGGATCATCTTTACTATCATTATTCTGAATTCTTTTTCAGGTAGACTGCCTATTTCATCTTTTTTCTATTTCATTTGTTAGGTCTGGTGCGTTTTTATCTTGTTCCTTCATCTGCTGTGTGTGTTTCTGTCTTCTCATTTTCTTTATCTTACTGTGTTTGGGGTCTCTTTTTTGCAGGCTGCAGGTTTGTAGTTACCGTTGTTTTTGGTGTCTGTCCCCAGTGGCTAAGGTTGGTTCAGTGGGTTGTGTAGGCTTCCTTGTGGAGGGGACTAGTGCCTGTGTTCTGGTGGATGAGACTCAGTCTTGTCTTTCTTGTGGTCAAGTCCACGTCTGGTGGTGTGTTTTATGGTGTCTGTGGACTTATTATGATTTTAGGCAGCCTCTCTGCTAATGGGTGGGTTTTTTTTCCTGTCATGCTAGTTGTTTCGCATAGGATGTCCAGCAGTGTAACTTGCTGGTCATTGAGTGAAGCTGGGTGCTGGTGTTGAGATGGAAATCTCTGGGAGATTTTCACTGTTTGATATTATGTGGAGCTGGGAGGTGTCTTGTGCACCCGTGTCCTGAAGTTGGCTCTTCCACCTGAGGGGCTCAGCACTTACTTCTTCCACCTGAGGGGCTCAGCACTACCTGCAGCACCAAGAGCCTTTCATCCACATGGCTCAGCATAAAAGGGACAAAAATTAGAGAGAAAGAATTAGTAGAAGTAGAAAGAAAGAAAGAAAGTAGCGAGAGTGGGTGTGAGGGAGGAAGGAAGGAAGGAGGGAAGGAATAAAAAAAGAAAGAAAGAAGATAAAGTAAAATAAAATAAATTAAGATAAAGTATAATAAAGTTATAAAAAATATTATTAAGAGAAAAAAGAAACAAAAGGATGGATAGAACCCTAGGACAAATGGTGAAAGCAAAGCTATACAGACAAAATCTCACACATAAGCATATACATGCACACTCACAAAAAGAGGAAAAGGGGAAAAAAATCATAAATCTTGCTCTCAAAGCCCACCTCCTCAATTTGGGATGATTCGTTGTCTATTCATGTATTCCACAGATGCAGGGTACATCAAGTTGATTGTGGAGCTTTAATCCACTGCTTCTGAGGCTGCTGGGAGAGATTTTCCTTTCTCTTCTTTGTTCTCACAGCTCACAGGGGCTCAGCTTTGGATTTGGCCCCGCCTCTGCTTGTAGGTCGCCGGAGCACGTCTGTTCTTCCCTCAGGCATGACGGGGTTAAAGGAGCCGCTGATTCGGGGTCTCTGGCTCACTCTGGCCAGGGAGAGGGAGGAGCACAGAGTGCAGGGTGAGCCTGCAGTGGCAGAGGCCAGCGTGACGTTGCACCAGCCTGTGGGTGCCATGCGTTTTCCCGGGGGTGTTGTCCCTGGATCCTGGGACACTGGCAGTGGCGGGCTGCACAGGCTCCCTGGAAGGGGGGTGTGGATAGTGGCCTGTGCTCGCACACAGGCTTCTTTTTGGTGGCAGCAGCAGACTTAGTGTCTCATGCCTTTCTCTGGGGGGGTCCGCACTTTTAGCCGCGGCTCCCGCCCGTCTCTGGAGCTCCTTTAAGCAGCATTCTTAATCCCCTCTCCTCGCGCACCAGGAAATAAAGAGGGAAGAAAAAGTCTGTTGCCTCTTCGGCAGGTCCAGGCTTTTCCCCTCACATACAAGGAAATCTCAACAAGATTAAGAAATCCTTTTTCATCAGAAGTCATGGAATCCAGAAGGCAGTGGGATGACATAGTCAAAGAATAAAACAAACAAACAAACCTCTCTATGAAGAATTCTGTATTTAACAAAACTGTCTTTCAAAAATGAAGGACAAATTAAGATGTTTCCAGATAAACAAAAACTGAGAGACTAGTAGACCTGCCCAACAAGAAATACTAAAGTGAAATCTTCAGGTGGAAATGAAAGGACCCTGGACATTAAATACATTCCACGTCAAGAAATAAGGAGCACAAATAAAGGTAACCATGTAGGTAAACTGCATAAAACAAGAGTTATACATCTGTGTTAAGGGACACATGATGTACACAGATGTAATTTGTGTGACAATAAGAGCACAAGGGGGAGAGTAAAAAACAGAAATATATAAAAGCAAAGTTTTTGTATACTATTAAAATTAAGTGGGTATTAATCCAAACTAGATTTCTATAAATTAAGATGTTCCTGGTAATCTCCAGGGCAATCACTGAGAAAAGAACTCAAAAAAATAGTAAAATAAATAACGAGTATTAAAATAGTATACTACAAATATCTATATTATATAATAGAAGAATAGTAATGGAGAAATAGAGAATTGGAAAAGAAAATAAATAGTAAAATGGCAGACATAAATCCTACCTTATCAGGAATTAAAATAAAAATCAATGGGTTAAAGTCTCCGATTAAAAGACAGAGATTATATGTCTTAAAAATTAAAAATAGAGTTACCATATGAGACTGAAATCCCACTCCTGGGCACATATCTAGAGAAAACTCTAATTCAAAAAGATATATATACCCCAATATTCATAGCAACACTATTTACAACAGCCAAGACATAGAAGCAACATAAATGTCCATCAACAGATGAATGGATAAAGAAGATGTGGTATAATATACAAGGGAATATTACTCAGCCATAAAAAGCAATGAAACAATACCATTTGCAGCAACATGGATGAGCCTGGAGATTATCATATTAAGTGAAGTGAGTCAGACAGAGAAAGACAAATATCATATTATATTGTTTATATGTGGAATCTAAAAAAATGACACAAATGAACTTATAAAACAGAAATAGACTCACAGACATAGAAACAAACTTATGGCTACCAAAGGAGATAATGGCATTGGGGGTGGTGGTGGAGATAAATTAGAAGTTTGGGATTAACATATATACACTACTATATATAAAGTGGATAACAAGGACCAACTGTATAGCACAGGGAACTATAGTCAATATTTTGTGATAATCTATAATGGAAAAGAACCTTGAAAAAGAGTGTATATATATATATATATATATATATATATATATAACTAAATTGGTTTGCTATATACCTGTAACTAACACAACATTGTAAATTAACTATACTTCATTTTAAAAATGGTTTAAAATACAGTCACTATGGAGAAGAGCATGGAGGTTCCTCAAAAAACTAAACGTAGAACTAGCATATGACCCAGCAATCCCACTACTGGGCATATACCCTGAGAAAACCATAATTCAAAAAGAGACATGTGGGGGACCTTGAAGATGGCAGAAGAGTAAGACGCGGAGATCGCCTTCCTCCCCACGGATACACCAGAAATACATCCACACGTGGAACAACTCCTACAGAACACCTACTGAAGGCTGGCAGAAGACCTCAGACCTCCCAAAAGGCAAGAAACTCCCCACGTACCTGGGTAGGGCAAAAGAAAAAACAGAGACAAAAGAATAAGGACGGCACATGCACCAGTGGGAGGGAGCTGTGAAGGAGGAAAAGTTTCCATACACTAGGAAGCTCCTCCGCGGGCGGAGACTGCGGGAGGCGGAGGGGGGAGTTTCGGGACCGCGGAGTAGTGCACAGCAACGGGTGCGGAGGGCAAAGCGGGGAGATTCCTACACAGACGATCGGTGCCTACCGGCACTCACCAACCCGAGAGGCTTGTCTGCTCACCCGCCGGGGCGGGCGGGGCTGCGAGCTGAGGCTCGGGTTTTGGTTTTGGACGGAGCTCAGGGAGAGGACTGGGGTTGGCGGCTTGAACATAGCCTGAAGGGGTTAGGGCACCACGACTAGCCGGGAGGGAGTTCGAGGAAAAACCTGCACCTGCCGAAGAGGCAAGAGACTTTTTCTTCCCTCTTTGTTTCCTGGTGCGCGAGGAGAGGGGTTTAAGAGCGCTGCTTAAAGGATCTCCACAGACGGGCGCGAGCCGCGGCTAAAAGCGCGAACCCCGAGACGGGCGCGAGCCGCGGCTAAAAGCGCGAACCCCAGAGACGGGCACGAGCCACGGCTGAAAGCGCAAACCCCAGAGATGGGCGCGAGCCGCGGCTAGAACCGCGGACCCCAGAGACGGGCGGGAGACGCTGGGGCTGCTGCTGCCGCCACCAGGGGGGCTGTGGGCGAGCACAGGTCACTCTCCGCGCCCCTCTTCTGTGGAGCCTGTGCAGCCTGCCACTGCCAGGTTCCCGGGATCCAGGGACAACTTCCCCGGGACGACGCACGGCGGGCCTCAGGCTGGTGCAACGTCACGCCGGCCTCTGCCGCAACGTCACGCCGCCTCTGCCGCCGCAGGCCCGCCCCGCACGCAGTGCGCCTCCTTCCCCCATCCCCCAACCCCCAGCCTGAGTGAGCCGGAGCCCCCGAATCAGCGGCTCCTTTAACCCCGTCCTGTCTGAGCGAAAAAACAGACGCCCTCCAGCGACCTACACGCAGAGGCAGGGCCAAATCCAAAGCTGAGCTCCTGTGAGCTGTGAGAACAAAGAAGAGAAAGGGAAATCTCTCCCAGCAGCCACAGAAGCAGCGGATTAAAGCTCCACAATCAACTTGATATACCCTGCATCTGTGGAATACCTGAATAGACAAGGAATGATCCCAAATTGAAGAGGTGGAATTTAGGAGCAAGATCTATGATTTTTTTCCCTTTTCCTCTTTTTGTGAATGTGTACGTGTATGCTTCTGTGTGAGATCTTGTCTGTATACTCTTGCTTCCACCATTTGTCCTAGGGCTCTATCCGTCCATGGTTTTTAAAAAAAATTTTTTTTCTTAATAATTAATTTTAATTGCAATAAATTTATTATACTTTACCTTCGTTCTTTCTTTCTTTCTTTCCTTCCTTCCTTCCCTCCTTTAGACAACGAATCACCCCAAATTGAGGAGGTGGTCTCTGAGAGCAAGATTTATGATTTTTCCCCCTTTACCTCTTTTTGTGAAGGTGTATGTGTATGCTTCTGTGTAAGATTTTCTCTGTATAGCTTTGCTTCCAACATTTGTCCTAAGGTTCTATCCGTCCCTTTTTTTTTTTACCTAAATATTTTTTAATTCAATAACTATATTATACTTTATTTTATTTTTACTGTATCTTCTTTCTTTCTGTCTTTTTTCCTTCTTTCCCTCCTTCCTTCATTCCTCCCTCCCTCCCTCCTTTCTTTCCTTCTTTGCTGCTTTCTTCCTTCCTTCCTTTCCTCCTTTCCCTCTTTCTTTCCTCATACTTCTACCAATTCTACTTTTTCTCCCTTTTATTCTGAGCCGTGTGGATGAAAGGCTCTTGGTGCTCCAGCGCAGGAGTCAGGGCTCTGCCTCTGAGGTAGGAGAGCCAACTTCAGGACACTGGTCAACAAGAGACCTCCCAGCTCCACATAATATTAAACGGTGGAAGTCTCCCAGAGACCTCCATCTTAACACCAGCACCCAGCTTCACTCAACGACCAGCAAGCCACAGTGATGGACAACCTATGCCAAACAACTAACAAAACAGGAACACAACCCCACCCATTAGCAGAGAGGCTGCCTAAAATCATAATAAGGCCACAGACACCCCAAAACACACCACCAGACGTGAACCTGCCCACTAGAGAGACAAGATCCAGCCTCATCCAGCACAACACAGGCACTAGTTCCCTCCACCAGGAAGCCTACACAACCCACTGAAACAACCTTAGCCACTGGAGACAGACATCAAAAACAACGGGAACTACGAACGTGCAGCCTGCCAAAAGGAGACCCCAAACACAGTAAGATAAGCAAAATGAGAAGACAGAAAAACACACAGCAGATGAAGGAGCAAGATAAAAACCCACCAGACCTAACAAATGAAGAGGAAATAGGCAATCTACCTGAAAAAGAATTCAGAATAATGATAGTAAGGATGATCCGAAATCTTGGAAGTAGAATGGACAAAATGCAAGAAACAGTTAACAAGGACCTACAAGAACTAAAGACGAAACAAGCAACGATGAACAATGCGATAAATGAAATTAAAAGTACTCTAGATAGGATCAATAGCAGAATAACTGAGGCAGAAGAACGGATAAGTGACCTGGAAGATAAAGTAGTGGAAATAACTACTGCAGAGCAGAATAAAGAAAAAAGAATGAAAAGAACTGAGGACAGTCTCAGAGACCTCTGGGACAACATGAAATGCACCAACATTCGAATTATAGGGGTTCCAGAAGAAGAAGAAAGAAAGAAAGGGACTGAGAAAATATTTGAAGAGATTATAGTTGAAAACTTCCCTAATATGGGAAAGGAAATAGTTAATCAAGTCCAGGAAGCACAGAGAGTCCCATACAGGATAAATACAAGGAGAAACATGCCAAGACACGTATTAATCAAACTGTTAAAAATTAAATACAAAGAAAGCATATTAAAAGCAGCAAGGGAAAAACAACAAATAACACACAAGGGAATCCCCATAAGGTTAACAGCTGATCTCTCAGCAGAAACCCTACAAGCCAGAAGGGAGTGGCAGGACATACTGAAAGTGATGAAGGAGAAAAACCTGCAACCAAGACTACTGTACCCAGCAAGGATCTCATTCAGATTTGATGGAGAAATTAAAACCTTTACAGACAAGCAAAAGCTGAGAGAGTTCAGCACCACCAAACCAACTTTACAACACATGCTAAAGGAACGTCTCTAGGCAAGAAACACAAGAGAAGGAAATGACCTATAATAACGAACCCAAAACAATATAGAAAATGGGAATAGGAACATACATATCGATAATTACCTTAAATGTAAATGGACTAAATGCTCCCACCAAAAGACACAGATTGGCTGAATGGATACAAAAACAAGACCCTTATATATGCTGTCTACAAGAGACCCACTTCAGACCTAGAGACACATACAGACTGAAGTAAGGGGATGGAAAAAGATATTCCATGCAAATGGAAACCAAAAGAAAGCTGGAGTAGCAATTCTCACATCAGACAAAATAGATTTTAAAATAAAGACTATTAAAAGGGACAAAGAAGGACACTACATAATGATCAAGGGATCAATCCAAGAAGAAGATATAACAATTGTAAATATTTATGCACCCAACATAGGAGCACCTCAATACATAAGGCAAATACTAACAGCCATAAAAGGGGAGATCGACAGTAACACATTCATAGCAGGGGACTTTAACACCCCACTTTCACCAATGGACAGATCATCCAAAATGAAAATAAATAAGGAAACACAAGCTTTAAATGATACATTAAACAAGATGGACTTAATTGATATTTATAGGACACTCCATCCAAAAACAACAGAATACACATTTTTCTCAAGTGTTCATGGAACATTCTCCAGGATAGATCATATCTTGGGTTACAAATCAAGCCTTGGTAAATTTAAGAAAACTGAAATTGTATCAAGTATCTTTTCTGACCGCAACGCCATGAGACTAGATATCAATTACAGGAAAAGATCTGTAAAAAATACAAACACATGGAGGCTAAACAATACACTACTTAGTAACGAAGTGATCACTGAAGAAATCAAAGAGGAAATAAAAAAAATACCTAGAAACAAATGACAATGGAGACACAACGACCCAAAACCTATGGGATGCAGCAAAAGCAGTTCTAAGAGGGAACTTTATAGCAATACAAGCCCACCTTAAGAAGCAGGAAACATCTCGAATAAACAACCTAACCTTGCACCTCAAGCAATTAGAGAAAGAAGAACAAAAAAACCCCAAAGCTAGCAGAAGGATAGAAATCATAAAAATCAGATCAGAAATAAATGAAAAAGAAATGAAGGAAACGATAGCAAAGATCAATAAAACTAAAAGCTGGTTCTTTGAGAAGATAAACAAAATAGATAAACCACTAGCCAGACTCATCAAGAAAAAAAGGGAGAAGACTCAAATCAATAGAATTAGAAATGAAAAAGGAGAAGTAACAACTGACACGGCAGAAATAAAAAAAATCATGGGAGATTACTACAAGCAACTCTATGCCAATAAAATGGACAATCTGGAAGAAATGGACAAATTCTTAGAAATGCACAACCTGCCAACACTGAATCAGGAAGAAATAGAAAATATGAACAGACCAATCACAAGCACTGAAATTGAAACTGTGATTAAAAATCTTCCAACAAACAAAAGCCCAGGACCAGATGGCTTCACAGGTGAGTTCTATCAAACGTTTAGAGAAGAGCTAACACCTATCCTTCTCGAACTCTTCCAAAATATAGCAGAGGGAGGAACACTCCCAAATTCCTTCTACGAAGCCACCATCACCTTGATACCAAAACCAGACAAGGATGTCACAAAGAAAGAAAACTACAGGCCAATATCACTGATGAACATAGATGCAAAAATCCTCAACAAAATACTAGCAAACAGAATCCAAAAGCACATTAAAAGGATCATACACCATGATCAAGTGGGGTTTATTCCAGGAATGCAAGGATTCTTCAATATACGCAAATCTATCAATGTGATAAACCATATTAACAAATTGAAGGAGAAAAACCATCTGATCATCTCAATAGATGCAAGGAAATCTTTTGACAAAATTCAACACCCATTTATGATAAAAACCCTCCAGAAAGTAGGCATAGAGGGAACTTTCCTCAACATAATAAGGGCCATATATGAGAAGCCCACAGCAAACATCCTCAATGGTGAAAAACTGAAAGCATTTCCACTAAGATCAGGAACAAGACAAGGTTGCCCACTCTCACCACTCTTATTCAGCATAGTTTTGGAAGTTTTTGCCACAGCAATCAGAGAAGAAAAGGAAATAAAAGGAATCCAAATCGGAAAAGAAGAAGTAAAGCTGTCACTGTTTGCAGATGACATGATACTATACATAGAGAATCCTAAAGATGCTACCAGAAAACTACTAGAGCTAATCAATGAATTTGGTAAAGTAGCAGGATACAAAATTAATGCACAGAAATCTCTGGCATTCCTATATACTAATGATGAAAAATCTGAAAGTGAAATCAAGAAAGCACTCCCATTTACCATTGCAACAAAAAGAATAAAATATCTAGGAATAAACCTACCTAAGGAGGCGAAAGACCTCTATGCAGAAAATTATAAGACACTGATGAAAGAAATTAAAGATGATACAAATAGATGGAGAGATATACCATGTTCTTGGATGGGAAGAATCAACATTGTGAAAATGACTCTACTACCTAAAGCAATCTACAGATTCAATGCAATCCCTATCAAACTACCACTGGCATTTTTCACAGAACTAGAACAAAAAATTTCGCAATTTGTATGGAAACACAAAAGACCCCGAATAGCCAAAGCAATCTTGAGAACGAAAAAAGGAGCTGGAGGAATCAGGCTCCCTGACTTCAGACTATATTACAAAGCAACAGTAATCAAGACAGTATGGTACTGGCAAAAAAACAGAAAGATGTATCAGTGGAACAGGACAGACAGCCCAGAGATAAACCCACACACATATGGACACCTTATCTTTGATAAAGGAGGCAGGAATGTACAGTGGAGAAAGGACAGCCTCTTCAATAAATGGTGCTGGGAAAACTGGACAGGTACATGTAAAAGTATGAGATTAGATCACTCCCTAACACCATACACAAAAATAAGCTCAAAATGGATTAAAGACCTAAATGTAAGGCCAGAAACTATCAAACTCTTAGAGTAAAACCTAGGAAGAACACTCTATGACATAAATCACAGCAAGATTCTTTCTGACCCACCTCCTAGAGTAATGGAAATAAAAACAAAAATAAACAAATGGGACCTAATGAAACTTCAAAGGTTTTGCACAGCAAAGGAAACCATAACCAAGACCAAAAGACAACCCTCAGAATGGGAGAAAACATTTGCAAATGAAGCAACTGACAAAGGATTAATCTCCAAAATTTACAAGCAGCTCATGCAGCTCAATAACAAAAAAACAAACAACCCCATCCAAAAATGGGCAGAAGACCTAAATAGACATTTCTCCAAAGAAGATATACAGAATGCCAACAAACACATGAAAGAATGCTCAACATCATTAATCATTAGAGAAATGCAAATCAAAACTACAATGAGATATCATCTCACACCAGTCAGAATGGCCATCATCAAAAAATCTAGAAACAATAAATGCTGGAGAGGGTGTGGAGAAAAGGGGACACTCTTGCACTGCTGGTGGGAATGTGAATTGGTTCAGCCACTATGGAGAACAGTATGGAGGTTCCTTAAAAAACTACAAATAGAATTACCATATGACCCAGCAATCCCACTACTGGGCATATACCCTGAGGAAAGCAAAATTCAAAAAGAGTCATGTACCAAAATGTTCATTGCAGCTCTATTTACAATAGCCCGGAGATGGAAACAACCTAAGCCCCCATCATCGGATGAATGGATAAAGAAGATATGGCACATATACACAATGGAATATTACTCAGCCTTAAAAAGAAATGAAATTGAGCTATTTGTAATGAGATGGATAGACCTAGAGTCTGTCATACAGAGTGAAGTAAGTCAGAAAGAAAAAGACAAATACCGTATGCTAACACATATATATGGAATTTAAGGAAAAAAAAATGTCATGAAGAACCTAGGGGTAAGACAGGAATAAAGACGCAGACCTACTGGAGAACGGAGTTGAGGATATGGGGAGGGGGAAGGGTGAGTTTTGACAGGGCGAGAGAGAGTCATGGACATATACACACTAACAAACGTAGTAAGGTAGATAGCTGAGGGGCAGCAGCCGCAAGGCACAGGGATATTAGCTCGGTGCTTTGTGACAGCCTGGAGGGGTGTGATGGGGAGAGTGGGAGGGAGGGAGACACAAGAGGGAAGACATATGGGAACATATGTATATGTATAGCTGATTCACTTTGTTATAAAGCACAAACTAACACACCATTGTAAAGCAATTATACCCCAATAAAGATGTTTTTAAAAAAAATAAAATAAAATAAAAATGGTTTAAAAATTGAAAGACAAAACAAAACAAAAAGGGCAATAGATTACACTCTCCAATTAAATGACAGGGATTGGCAAAATGGAATAAGAAGCATGATCCAACTATATGCTATTCACAAAGGAACACTTTTAATTTAAAGACATAACTAGGTTAAAAGCAAATCGATGTGAAAAGATATATAAAATATATGCAAATATTAACTGAAAGATCTGTACTAATATCAGACAAAAGCTATGCTAATATCAAACAAAAGAGATTTTAAGAAAAAGAAAAATTTCATAGAGATGACAAGAAGACCATTCTGTAATGATAAAAGGGTTAATCAATCAAGAAGATACAGCAATTATAAACATATAACAGCATTAAAATACAGGAAGAAAAACTGACAGAACCGAAAAGAGAACTCAACAATAATAGTTGGAGATTTTGATATCCTACCATCAATAATGGCTAGAACAACAAGACAGAAGATCAACATGGAAACAGAAGACTTGAACAACACTATAAACCAGTTACATCAAAACAGACATCTACTGAACACTCCTTTCAACAACAGTAAAATACATATTCTTACCAAGTGCACATAAAGCATTCTCTAGGATAACCATAAACTAAGCCATAAAACAGGCTCAGTATATTTAAAAATATATGCCATAAAAAGCATGTTCTCTGACCACATGGAATGAGATTAGAAATCAATAACCAAAGGGAATTTGGAAAATTCACAAATATGTGGAAATTAAAGAAGAACACACATGTAGAATTAAACAAGAACAATAATGGGTTCTAAATAACAAATGAGTCAAAGAAGAAATCACTAGAAAAATTAGAATATAGTTAGAGATGAATAAAAATACACATACCAAGCTTAGGAAATGCAGCTAAAACAGTAGTTAGAAGGAACTGTATAGCTGTAAATGCCTGTATTAAAAAGAAGGTAGAGCTCACAGCAGACACATGCTACCTAGCCTCACACCCAGCTGCATCAGGGGCCTACCCTGTCCATCACTGTTTCTGCAGCAGGTGCTGCAAGGCTACACAACATGCTGGGGGCCTACGCTGTCCAACAGTGTGCTCACAACAGAAATGTGCTGCTGGGACGCACAGCTAACCATGCCAGGAGACTGCCCTGTCCACCAGAACAGAAATAAAAGACATACAGATTGGAGATGATGATAGCAAGATGGTAGAATAGAAAGACCCAGGCTCTCCTTTTTCCCATGGATACACCAGCTTAAAAATAATTAATGGACCAACCCCCCCTTGTGAGAAATTTAAGAGATCCCTGCACCCCAAGCAAGTGTGAAATCAGCCATATCAAAGTAGGTAGGAAAATTAGTGGCATCCATTCACCATTGTCTCTCCCCTTAGGACAGCACCATAAAATTGTGAAGAAACTTCCAGCCCTCAGCTTCTTCCTGGGGAGGAAAAAGGAAGACTGTACCATACATTCAATGTTGACTTTTTGGGGGAGGCTGATTGAGGAACCAGCTTCTGTTTCACCTGTGTCAGAGTCCTGATAAGACCTGGCATACTCTAGATGTCTTTGGTTCACTTAGAACAAAAAATAACAATGCAGGGTGATGCTGTTCCAGAGGCCACTACAGCTTGGTGCCCTCTCCATCAGGAGGTAGAGGGAGTAAGGCATATTCCAATGTTCCAACTTTTTGGGATCTGCCTGAGGGACTTGTTTCTCTCTTGCCTGTCTCAGAGTGTGGACAGGATTCAATAAACTCTAGATGCCTAGGAGCCACTGAGAACAAAAAAGAGCTGTGTTATATACTCTCTCTGCTGTGTTACAGCAGAGAGAGCAAGAGACTATGAGCTCCCCCTAATTAAGAATCCATATACAAAATTCCAGAGAAGACACATACATAGAAAATATTTGAGATTATACAGTTAAACATAAGATCTGAAACTGTAAAGCTCTAAGAAGAAAACAAAGGGGGAAAGTTTTATGACAATGGTCTTGGCAATGATTTGTTGGCTATAATATCAAAAGCACAGACAACAAAAGCAAAGATAAAGAAGTAGACCACATCAAACTGAAAAGCTTCTGCACAGCAATGGAAAAAATCAACAGAGTGAAAAGGGAACCTACAGAATGGGAAAAAATATTTGCAAACCATATATCTGATAAGGGGGTAATACACAAAATATGTAAGGAGCTCCTACAACTCAATAGCAATATCCAGTTTTAAAATGGGCAAAAGACTTGAATAGACATTTCTCCAAAAAAAATATACAAATGACCAATAGGTAAGTGAAAAGATGCTCAACATCAGTAATCATCGGAAAAATAAGACATCATCTCACACTTGTTAATATGGTCATTACCCACCCCACACACACACCAAAAAAAAAGAAGAGAAAATAACAAAGTTTGGTGAGAATGTGGATAAATTGGAAATCGTGCTCATTGTTTGTAGGAATGTAAAATGGTGCAACCACTATGGAAAACAGTATGGCAGTTCCTCAAAAAACTAAAAGTAGAACTACTATATCTACAGATCCAAAGTAATACTTATCAAAATCCCAGCTTACTTCTTGCAGAAAATGATAAGCTGACCCTAAATTCATATGGGAGCACAAGAGAATCAAATAGCCAAAAAATCTTGAAAAAGAAGAAAATAATTGGACAACTCACACTTCCCAGTTTCAAAACTTACCTCAAATCTACAATAATAAAAACTGTGCAGCATTAACATCAGGGTAGACATACAGATCATAGAACAGAACGGACAATCCAGAAATAAACGGTAAATGTAGAGACAACTGATTTTTTTTATTGGAGTATAATTGCCTTACAATGGTGTGTTAGTCTCTGCTCTACAACAAAGCGAACCAGTTACACATATACACATGCTCCCAAGACAATTTAGTAGGTAAAGAAGTCTTTTCAACAAGGGGTGCTGGGATAGGTAAATGGATATTCACATGCAAAACAATAAAGTTGTACCCTTCAGTCACACCATATTAAAAATGAACTCAAACTAGATCAAAGATCTAAATGTAAGAGCTAAAACTATAAAACTCTTAGAAGAGAGCATAGGTATAAATCTTTGTGGTCTTAGAGTAGGCAATGGTTTCTTAGGTATGACACATAAAGCACAAGTAATAAAAAAAAAAGCTAACTTGAACTTCATCAAAATTAAAACTATTTTGCTTCAAAGCATACCCTCAAGAAGGTGAAAAGACAATCCCCAGAAGGGAAGAAAATATTTGCAAATCATATATCTGATAAGGGTATAGTATTCTGAAAATATAAACAACTCTTACAACTAGGCAATTGAAAAACAGCTCAATAATAAAAGTGAGCAAAGAATTTAAACAGACATTTATTCAACAAAGATCGGCAAATGGCAAAAAAACACAGGAAAAACTGCTCAATATCATTATTCATTAGGGAAATGCAAATCAAAACCACCTTGAGATATTTCACACCCACTAGGATAGCTATAATAAAAAAGACATACAATAACAAGTGTTGGTAAGGATGTGAAGAAATTGGAGCCCTTGTACTTCACTAGTTGGAGTGTAAAATGGTGCAGCCACTTTGGGAAAAACTTTGGCAGTTCCTCAAATGTTAAAGATAGAGTTAATGTGTAACAAAGCAATTCCAATCCTAGATGTATGCCCAAGAGAACTGAAAACCCAGGTTTACACAAAAATTAGTGTGAATGTTCATAACAGCATTATTCATAATAGTCAGAAGGTTTCCACCTTCTGTTCATCAGCTGATGAATAAACAAATTGTAGTATATCCATACATTGGAGTATTATTACTTTTCAGCTATGAAAAGGAAATACTGATTCATTCTACAACATGGGTGATCCTTGAACTTTATTGTAAGTGAAAGAAGCCACATGAAAAAGATCACTATTGTATGATTCCATTTATATGACATGTTTATAATAAGCAAATTCATAAAAGCAGAAAGTAGATTAGCATTTCTCAGGGGCTGGGTGAAGGCAGGAGAGAATGAAGAGTGACTACTAATGAGTATGTGTTTTCTTTCTGGAGTGACAGAAATATTTGGAATTAGATAGTGATGATTGTTGCACAACAATATGAATATACTAAAAATCACTAAATTATACTCTTTAAAAGCGTGAATTTTATGGTATGTGTATTATATCTCAATAAAAATGAGATTCTGTTTTTTATTTATCAGATTAGGAAAAAAAGGTTGGATGATGTCTAGTATTCACAAGTTTATGGAGAAATAAGCACCTTCATACAGTTTTGCTGGGAATCTACTTAGCTTTTTTGAAGGGCAATTAGGCAATATCTGTCAATGGTTTGAATGCTTGTACTCTTTGACTCAGTAATACTACTGCCAAAAATATGTTTTTGTATATACCAGCATACTATTCCAAATTCATGTGCAAGAAGGTTCACTGCAATATTGTTAGTAATAATAAAAAACTAGAACCATCAACATGAAACCCATTAAATACATCCATATAATGGAAAACAGTCACAAAAACATGAGGTTGAACTCTATATACTGTATATTCTTCAGTCCATGGATCAAGGAGTAATTTTGACTTTCAAGTTTTATTATTTCATAAGGCTCTTTCTGACATAGATAGTAATTCCTCTGATGGATCTGGGCAAAGTAAATTGAAAATATTCTGGAAAGGATCGCCCATTCTAGATGCCATTAAGAACATTTGTGATTCATGGGAAGAGGTCACAATATCAACATGAACAGGAGTTTGAAAGAAGTTGACTCTAACCCTCATGGATAACTTTGAGGGGTTCAGTTCTTTAGTGGAGAAAGTAATTGTCAATGTAGTAGAAATAACGAGAACTATAATTAGAAGTAGAGCCTAAAAATGTGACTGAATTTCCACAAACTCATATTAAACTTAACAGATGAGGAGTTGCTTAATAAGGAAGAACAAAGAAAGTGGTTTCTTGAGATGGAATCCACTCCTGGTGAAGATGTTGTGATGACTGTTGAAATGACAACAAGTGATTTAGATTAAGTGACTTCAATTTTAAAAGAAGGTCTGCAGATAAAATGTTATCAAATGGCACTGCATGCTACAGAGAAACACTTCATGAAAGGATGAGTCAATCAATGTGGCAAAATTTATTGTTGACTTATTTTAAGGAACTGCCACAGTCACCCTAACTGTCAGCAACCACCACCCTGATCAGTAAGCAGCCATCAACATCAAGGGAAGACCCTCCACCAGCAAAAAGATTATGATTTGCTGAAGGCTCAGAGGATGGTTAGCATTTTTTTCTTTTCTCTTCTTTCTTTCTTTTTTTTTTAGATTTTGGCCGCTTGGCCGCACCCTGCAGCATGTGGGATCTTAGTTCCCTAATCAGGTATCGAACCCACGCCTCCTGCATTGGAAGGCAGAGTCTTAACCACTGGACTGCTGGGGAAGTCTCTTTTTTATTTTATTTATTTATTATTTACTTTTAGTTTTTGGGATAGTTAGCATTTTTTAGCAATGAAGTATTTTAAAATGAAGGTACACACATTGTTTTAGACGCAGTACTATTGCACACTAAATAGACTCCAGTATATTGTAAACATAACTTTATATGCACTGAGAAACCAAAAAAATAATAATAATGTGACTCACTTTACTGCAGTGGCATGGAACCAAATCCACAATATCTCCAATGTGTGCCTATATTCACTGACCAGTTGACTTCACTGCGTACAAACAAAAATTCCCTTCCCAGGATTCCTTTCTCAACTTGTTCTCAATATGCAAAAAAAGGATAAAGATTTCCTTACAAGGGTTGCTTTGCAGGAATTAAATTCTTTTAAAGCAAAATGCAAGAAACCTTAAAAATTAGAATGGGCTCAAGTCTGTTTCCTTTGGAAATTGCTATCTTTATTCAATCTATTCATTTACTGTCTGACCTCATCATAACTTTATTGCACCAATTGTGAACTTTTCCTTCCAAAATATGTTCATTACTAACTTATATCTTAGATGTTTTGATTCTTCATTTGATTTTTTTTTTTTTTTTTTTTTTTTTTTTGTGGTACGCGGGCCTCTCACTGCTGTGGCCTCTCCCGTTGCGGAGCACAGGCTCCGGACGCGCAGGCCCAGCGGCCATGGCTCACGGGCCCAGCCGCTCCGCGGCATGTGGGATCCTCCCGGACCAGGGCACGAACCCGCGTCCCCTGCATCGGCAGGCGGACTCTCAACCACTGCGCCACCAGGGAAGCCCTCTTCATTTGATTTTTTAATATCTAAATCCATTAAGTTATTTCAGCTCAATACACCCAATAAGGACAATGAGAGCTCCCTGAAATGGAGTGGGGAAAAAGAAGCTTTACAATTGTGATCTTCAGAAGGAGCAACATTTTGATAGCTGCAAATCATAATCAGACAAAGAGAAGTTTTCTGTTAGTGGTACTACAGAGAGCCTCTTAGTTAATTCCCTTTGTTCTCTCCTAATAGAATAGAAGATAGACATAATGAGAAGAATGAAATATTCCTCACAGATTTTTCTCTAATCACTTAAGTTTTCAAAGTAGGGAAGAGGATGATTCTATTTTTCTCTTTCTTTTAACCTCTAGCATAATACCCTCTGAAAAATATTCTCTTCAGGAGTCAAATTACAAAAGATCAAGTTGCTTGGTTCCAAACATATGGGTTTTTAATTTTTTTTTTTTTAATAAATTCTGCTAAAATTTTCATAGCCTAAAAAAGCTCACTTCTGTTCTAACCTTGTTGTTTGTGAAATGACAACAAAGCAAAGGGAACTATATTAATCCAGCTATCTAGCTATTTCTGTCATCCCTAGCTATTCTACATGGTAGAAAAAAATCTACAACTGCAGTCATATAAAAAATACACTCTGTTTCAATGGCTTTCTCTCTTCCTTGCAATGGTTCCAACTTTGGTCGCATATCAAAATTACCTGTGGACTTTTCAAACATACTAATGCCTCTGTCCTATTCCTAGATATCCTAATTTAAATGGTCTGGGGAGAAGCCTGGCAGGATTTTTTAAAACTGCCTGGTGATTCTAATATACAGCCATGGTTGAAAATTACTAGTAGGCAGAATTGTGGAATAAAGACTTAAGGGGAGGGCCACAGCTCCAGGCCTCCACACCCTCCCCTTAATTATAACTTCAAACTGAATAGTTCTGTTTTTCTATGCTTTATACATTGAGAGTCAGTTTATTGCTCTTTTTAAAGGAAGTTTTTTCCTTTTAAAATTTAGAAACCACAGTTCCAATGCAAAAGGCTAACATCTCACCTTTCTCCAGGCTGGCTTCATGTCTGTGACCAAAAAGAAAAAGAGTCTTTGTTTTGTTGTGTTTATTTTTAATATATCACAAAGATAAACATATGGGTAAAAGCTGAGTGATGGTTCTAGCCTATCTAAGGGAGGCCTTGAAGAGAATGGGATGCTTCTGTCTTATGCTCAAGCACTGGAGAGTGATTTAATAAAAAAGATTTTGGAAAAGGAATAAAGAAATTTTGGGGGGAATATTGAAGATTTTTTGACCTTCTAAGAAAGCTGAATGACTATAAACATAGATGAAGGCCAATGATTAAAGGCTTAATTAGAAAATTAAATGTATTAAGGCTCCTCAAGACCAGGTAGTTAATGGATATTACCTTCTGAATGCAAGTCGCCATCAAAATGAGAAAATAAAGGGTCTAGCCTAAAGCTCACTAGAAGCTCTACATATGTTAGTTTCTTTTTATGTTTTTAAAGATAGGATATTTTAAAAATTGCGTTGCTGGATACTGTTGAATTACACTGGTGAAAATTACTCTTTTACTTCCACCTTTTTTTCAGAGCCAATGTGTTAGGAGGTAGTAAGTCATAGTGCTAAAGCCCCATGGATCTTGAGCTCACAAAGGGGATCTTTCTAAACCAAACTTACTTAAAGACTAAAGAGAGTTTTGTCATAATAATTATAAAGATAGCTTCTTCTTTAACTTAGGACAATTATAACCCTTTTTCCTCTCTTTGCCTCAAAAATTTCTTTTTGAGCTGAATATTCATTTACACTCACTACAAAAGTTATAAGCCATATAGAAAACAAAGAGCAAAGTGGAAGTTCTTTCTTATCAGTAATCACTTCAAATGTAAATGGATTAAACTATCCAATAAAAAGGCAAAGATTAGAAAATAGGTTAAAAAAAGAAACATGATCTAACTACATGTTATCTATAAGAGACCCACTTTAAATCCAAGAAAACAAATAACTTGAAAGTGAAAGAATAGAAAAAGAAATTCCATGCAAATACTAACCAGAAGATGGCTGGGATGGCCATCATAATATCAGACAAAATATGTTTTGAGCCACAACTATTATAAGAGACAAAGGAGGACATTAAATAGTGATAAAATGGTCAAATTGAGAGAGACTTTCAAGATGACAGAGGAGGAAGACATGGAGATCATCTTCCTCCCCATAAATACATCAGAAATACATCTACATGTGGAACAACTCCTACAGAACACCTACTGAACACTGGCAGAAGAAATCAGACTTCCCCAAAGTCAAGAAAACTCCCACGTACCTGAGTAGGGCAAAAGAAAAAACAGAGACAAAAGAACAAGGACGGGATCTGCACCTCTGGAAGGGAGCTGTGAATGAGGAAAAGCTCCCACACACTAAGAAACCCCTTCACTGGTGAAGATGCGGGGTGGCAGGGGGGAAGCTTCAGAGCCACGCAGGAGAGTGCAGCAATAGGGGTGCAGAGGGCAAAGCGGAGAGATTCCCACACAGAGGATCAGTGCCAACCAGCACTCACAAGCCTGAGAGGCTTGTCTGCTCACCTGCCAGGGCAGGTGGGGGCTGGGAGCTGAGGCTCTGGCTTCGGAGGTCATATCCCAGGGAGAGGCCTAGGCTTGGCTGTGTGAACACAGCCTGAAGGGGGCTACTGTGCCACACCTATCTGGGAGGGAGTCCAGGAAAATGTCTAGAACTGCTGAAGTGGCAAGAGACCATTGTTTCTGGGTGCACAAGGAAAGGGAATTCAGAGCACCACCTAAATGAGCTCTAGAAATGGGCACAAGCCACGGCTATCAGCATAGACACCAGATATGGGCTTGAAATGCTAAAGCTGCTGCTAGAGCCACCAAGAAGCCTGTGTGCAAGCACAAGTCACTATCCACAACCCCCTAAAGGGAACCTGTGCAGCCTGCCACTACCAGGGTACCGTGATCCCTGGAAAACGTCCCCAGGAGAACACACAGCGCACCTCAGGCTGTTGCAATGTCACACTGGCCTCTGCCACTGCAGGCCCACCCCTCATTCTGTACCCCTCCCTCCCCCAGACCTGAGTGAGCCAGAGACCCTGAATCAGCTGCTGCTTTAACTCTGTCATGTCTGGACAGGGAACAGACACCTTCAGGTGACCTACATGCAGAGGCAGGGCCAAATACAAAGCTGAACCCCAAGAGCTGTTCGAACAAAGAAGAGAAAGGGAAATTTCTCCCAGCAGCCTCAGGAGAAGTGGATTAAATCTCCATAATAAACTTGATGTACCTTGCATTTCTGGAATACCTGAACAGAAAATGAATCATCCCAAATTGAGGTGGTTAATACTGGGAGCAACTATAGACTTGGGGTTTGCTTTCTGCAGGTAATTAGTTTCTGGTTTTATGCTTATCTTAGTTTAGAATTTAGAGTATATTATCATTGGTAGATATGTTTGTTGATTCATTTGCACTCTTCTTTTTTTAATATATAGATCTATATTTTTTTTTCCTTTTTCTCCTTTTGTGATTGTGTATGTGTATGCTTCTTTGTGTGATTTTCTCTGTATAGCTCTGCTTTTACCATTTGTACTGGGTTCGGTCTGTCCATTTTTTTTTCTAGTATAGTTTTCAGTGCTTGTTATCACGGGAGGATTAGTTTTTTGGTTTTCTTGCTCTCTTCTTTCTTTCTTTTATTTTTTTCTTTTTAATGATTTTTTAATCTATTTTAATAACTTTATTTTATTTTTTCTTTCTTTCTTCTTTCTTTCTTTCTTTCTTTTCTTTCTTTCTTTCTTTCTTCTTTCTTTCTTTCTTTCTTTCTTTCTTTCTTTCTTTCTTTCTTTCATTTTCTCCCTTTTCCTCTGAGCATGTGGCTGCCAGGGTCATGGTGTTCCAGCTGAGTGTCAGGCCTGTGCCTTTGAGGTGGGACAGCCAAGTTCAGGACATTGATCCAACAGAGACCTCCTGGCTCCACATAATATCAAATGGTGGAAGCTCTCCCAGAGATCTCCATCTCAATGTAAAGACCAAGATCCACTCAAAGACCAGCAAGCTACAGTGTTGGACACAATATGGCAAACAACTAGCAAGACAGGACTACAACACCACCCATTAGCAGAGAGGCTGCCTAAAATCATAATAAGGTCACAGACACCCCAAAGCCTCCCACCAGACGTGGACCTGCCCACCAGAAGGACAAGACCCAGCCTCATCCACCAGAACACAGGCACCAGTCACCTCCACCAAGAAGCCTACACAACACACGGAACCAACCTTAGCCACTGGGGGCAGACATGAAAAACAATGGGAACGACGATCTTGCAGCCTGCAAAAAGGAGACCCCAAACAGAGTAAGTTAAGCAAACTCAGAAGACAGAGAAACACACAGCAGATGAAGGAGGAAGGTAAAAACCCACTAGAAAAAACAAATGAAGAGTAAATAGTCACTCTACCTGAAAAAGAATTCAGAGTAATGATAGTAAAAATGATCCAAAATCTTGGAAATAGAATGGAGAAACGTTTAACAAGCACCTAGAAGAACTAAAGAGAAAACAATGATGAACAACACAATATATGAAACTAAAAATTCTCTAGAAGAAATCAATAGCAGAATAACTGAGGCAGAAGAACAGATAAGTGACCTAGAAGATAAAATAGTTGAAATAACTATCACAGAGCAGAATAGAAAAAAAAAAAAACACTGAAAAGAATTGAGGACAGTCTCAGAGTCCTCTGGGACAACATTAAACACACCAACATTCGAATTATAGGGATCCCAGAAGAAGAAGAGAAAAAGAAAGGGACCAAGAAAGTATTTGAAGAGATTATAGCTGAAAACTTCTCTAATATGGGAAAGGAAATAGTCAATGAAATCCAGGAAGTGCAGAGAGCCCCATACAGGATAAATTCCAAAGAGAAACACACCAAGACACATATTAAATAAACTATCAAAAATACATACAGAGAAAAAGTATTAAAAAGCAGCAAGGGAAAAACAACAAATAAATTACAAGGGAATCCCAATAAGACTAACAGGTGATCTTTCAGCAGAAACTCTGCAAGCCAGAAGGGAGTGGCAGGACATATTTAAAGTGAAGAAAGGGAAAAACTTACAACCAAGATTACTCTACCCAGCAAGGATCTCATTCAGATTCGATGGAGAAGTTAAAATTTTTATAGAAAAGCAAGAGCTAAAAGAATTCAGCAACACCAAACCAGCTTAACAGCAAATGCTAAAGGAACTTCTCTAGGCAGGAAACACAAAAGAAGGAAAAGACCTACAATAACAAACCCAAAACAATTAAGAAAATGGTAATAGGAACATACATATCCATAACTACCTTAAATGTAAATGGACAAAATGCTCCAACCAAAAGACATAGACTGGTTGAATGGATACAAAAACAAGACCCATACATATGCTGTCCACAAGAGACCCACTTCAGACCTAGGGACACATAAAGACTACAAATGATAGGATGGAAAAAGATATTCCATGAAAATAGAAATCAAAAGAAACTGGAGTAGCAATTCTCATATCAGACAAAATAGACTTTAAAATAAAGACTATTACAAGAGACAAAGAAGGACACTACATAATGATCAAGGGATCTATCCAAGAAGAAGTTACAACAATTGTAAATATTTATGCACCCAAAATAGGAGAACCTCAATACATAAGGTAAATGCTAACAACCATAACAGGGGAAATCGACAGTAATACAGTCGTAGTAGGTGATTTTAACACCCCACTTTCACCAATGGACAGATCATCTAAAATGAAAATAAATAAGGAGACACAGCTTTAAATGATGCACTAAATGAAATGGGCTTAATTGATATTTATAGGACATTCCATGCAAAAACAACAGAATACACTTCCTTCTGAAGTGCTCATGGAACATTTTCCAAAATAGATCATATCTTGGGTCACAGATCAAGCCTTGGTAAATTTAAGAAAATTGAAATCGTATAAACTATCTTTTCTGACCACAACACTATTAGACTAGATATCAATTACAGGAAAAACTCTGCAAAAAATACAAACACATGGAGGCCAAACAATACACTACTAAATAACGGAGAGATCACTGAAGAAATCAAAGAGGAAATCAAAAAACACCTAGAAACAAGTGACAATGGGCACAACAACAAAAGAAAACCTATGGGATGCAGCAAAGCAGTTCTAAGAGGGAAGTTTATAGCAATACAATGCTACCTCGAGAAACAAGGAAAATCTCAAATAAACCATCTAACCTAACACCTAAATCAATTAGAGAAAGAACAACAAAAAATCCCCAAAGGTAGCAGAAGGAAAGAAATCATAAATATCAGTTCGGAAGTAAATGAAAAAGAAATGAAGGAAATGATAGCAAAGATCAATAGAATGAAAAGCTTGTTCTTTGAGAACATAAACAAAATTGATAAACCATTAGCCAGACTAATCAAGAAAAAAAAGGGAGAAGACACAATTCAATAGAATTAGAAATGAAAAAGGAGATGCAGCAAATGACACTGCATAAATAAAAAGGATCATAAGAGATTACTACAAGCAACTATATGCTAATAAAATGGACAACCTGGAAGACATCGACAAACTATTAGAAGAGCACAGCCTTCTGAGATTGAACCAGGAAGAAATAGAAAATATAAACAGGTGAATCACAAGCATTGAAACTGAGACTGTGATTAAGAAACTTCCAACAAGGCTTCCCTGGTGGTGCAGTGGTTGAGAGTCCTCCTGCCAATGCAGGGGACACAGGTTTGTGCCCCGGTCTGGGAAGATTCCACATGCCGCAGAGCGGCTGAGCCCATGAGCCATGGCCGCTGAGCCTGCACATCTGGAGCCTGTGCTCCACAATGGGAGAGGCCACAACAGTGAGAGGCTCACATACCCCCACCAAAAAAAAAACCCAAAAAACTTCCAACAAACAATAGCCCAAGACCAGATGGCTTCACAGGTGAATTCTATCAAACCTTTAGAGAAGAGATAACACCTATCCTTCTCAAACTCTTCCAAAATATAGCAGAGGTAGGAAAATCCCCAAACTCATTCTACAAGCCCGCCATTACCCTAATACCAAAAGCAGACAAAGATGTCACAAAGAAAACTACAGGCCAGAGTGGAGGGGAAGATGGCAGAAGAGTAAGACATGGAGATCACCTTCCTCCCCACAGATACATCAGAAATATATCTACATGTGGTACATCTCCTACAGAACACCTACTGAACGCTGGCAGAAGACCTCAGACTTCCCAAAAGGCAAGAGACTCCCCACGTACCTGGGTAGGGCAAAAGGAAAAAAGAATAAACAGAGACAAAAGAATAGGGATGGGACCTGCACCAGTAGGAGGGAGCTGTGAAGGAGGAAAGGTTTCCACACACTAGGAAGCCCCTTCGTGGGCGGATACTGCGGGATGCAGAGGGGGGAGCTTCGGAGCCATGGAGGAGAGCGCAGCAACAGGGGTGCGGAGGGCAAAGTGGGGAGATTCCTGCACAGAGGATCTGTGCCGACCGGCACTCACCAGCCCAAGAGGCTTGTCTGCTCACCCGCCGAGGTGAGCGGGGCTGCGAGCTGAGGCTCAGGCTTTGGTCGGAGCACAAGGAGACGACTGGAGTTGGCTGCGTAAACACAGCCTGAAGGGGTTAGTGCACCACGGCTAGCTGGGAGGGAGTCCAGGAAAAGGTCTGGAGCTGCCCAAGAGGCAAGAGACTTTTTCTTCCCTCTTTGTTTCCTGGTGCGCGAGGAGAGGGGTTTAGGAACGCTGCTTAAAGGAACTCCAGAGACGGGCACGAGCCGCAGCTAAAAGCGCGGACCCCAGAGACGGGCACGAGCCACGACTAAAACCACGGACCCAGAGATGGGCAGGAGGCGCTAAGGTTGCTGCTGCCGCCACCAAGGGGCCTGTGTGCGAGCACAGGTCACTACCACACCTCTCCTCTGGGGAAACTGCAGCCCGCCACTGCCAGGTTCCCGGGATCCAGGGACAACTTCCCCGGGAGAACACACGGCAGGCCTCAGGCTGGTGCAACGTCATGCCGGCCTCTGCCACCGCAGGCTCACCCCACACTCTGAGCCCCTCCCTCCCCCCGTCCTGAGTGAGCTGCAGCCCCCGAATCAGGGGCTCCTTTAACCCCATCCTGTCTGAGCAAAAAACAGACGCCCTCCAGCAACCTACACGCAGAGATGGGGCCAAATCCACAGCTGAGCCCCTGTGAGCTGTGAGAACAAAGAAGAGAAAGGGAGATGTCTCCCAGCAGCCTCAGGAGCAGCGGATTAAAGCTCCACAATCAACTTGATGTACCCTGCATCTGTGGAATACATGAATAGACAGTGAATCATCCCAAATTGAGGAGGTGGACTTTGAGAACAAGATTTATGATTTTTTCCCCTTTTCCTCTTTTCGTGAGTGTGTATGTGTATGCTTCTGTGTGAGATTTTGTCTGTATAGCTTTGTTTCCACCATTTGTCCTAGGGTTCTATCCATCCACTTTTTTAAAAAAATTTTTTTCTTAATAATTAATTTTCATTTTAATAACTTTATTATACTTTACCTTCTTTCTTTCTTTCTTTCTTTCTTTCTTTCTTTCTTTCTTTCTTTCTTTCTTTCTTTCTTTCCTCCCTTCCTTCCCTCCTTTAGACAACGAATCATCCCAAATTGAGGAGGTGGACTTTGAGAGCAAGATTTATGATTTTTCCCCCTTTACCACTTTTTGTGAGGGTGTATGTGTATGCTTCTGTGTAAGATTTTGTCTGTATCGCTTTGCTTCCACCATTTGTCCTAAGGTTCTATCTGTCCTTTTTTTTTTTCTCTAAATAATTATTTTTTAATTCAATAACTTTATTATACTTTACATTTATTTAACTGTATCTTCTTTCTTTCTTTCTTTTTCCTTCCTTCCCTCCTTCCTTCCTTCCTTGCTCCCTCCCTCCTTCCCTCTGTTCTTTCCTTCTTTCCTTCTTTTCTGCTTGCTTTCTTTCTCTCTTTCTTTCTTTCTTCCTTACTTCCCTCCCTCCCTCCCTTCTTTCTTTCTTTCTTTCCTTCTTCCTTCTTCTACTAATTCTTTCTCTTTACGTTTTCTCCCTTTTATTCTGAGCCGTGTGGATGAAAGGCTCTTGGTGCTACAGCCAGGAGTCAGTGCTGTGCCTCTGAGGTGGGAGACCCAACTTCAGGACACTGGTCAACGAGAGATCTCCCAGCTCCACATAATATCAAATGGTGAAAATCTCCCAGAGATCTCTAACTCAACACCAGCACCCAGCTTCACTCAATGACCAGCAAGCTACAGTGCTGGACAACCTATGCCAAACAACTAGCAAAACAGAAACACAACCCCACTCACTAGCAGAGAGGCTGCCTAAAATCATAAGTCCACAGACACCCCAAAACACACCACAAGACATGGACCCGCCCACCAGAAAGACAAGATGCAGCCTCATCCAACAGAACACAGGCACTAGTCCCCTCCACCAGGAAGCCTACACAACCCACGGAACCAACCTTAGCCACTGGGGAGGGAAAAGAACAATGGGAACAACGAACCAGCAGCCTGGAAAAAGACCACAAACACAGTAAGATAAGCAAAATGAGAAGACAGAAAAACACACAGCAGATGAAGGAGCAAGATAAAAATGCACCAGACCAAACAAATGAGGATGAAATAGGCAGTCTACCTGAAAAAGAATTCAGAGTAATGATAGTGAAGATGATCCAAAATCTTGGAAATAGAATGGACAAAATGCAAGAAACATTTAACAAGGATCTAGAAGAACTAAAGATGAAACAAACAACGATGAACAACACAATAAATGAAATGAAAAGGACTCTAGATGGGATCAAAAGTAGAATAAATGAGGCAGAAGAACGGATAAGGGACCTGGAAGATAAAATACTGGAAATAACTACTGCAGAGCAGAATAAAGAAAAAAGAATGAAAAGAGCTGAGGACAGTCTCAGAGACGTCTGGGACAATATTAAATGCACCAACATTTGAATTATAGGCTTTCCAGAAGTAGAAGAGAAAAAGAAAGGGACTGAGAATATATTTGAAGAGATTATAGTTGAAAACATCCCTAATATGGGAAAGGAAATAGTTATTCAAGTCCAGGAAGCAAAGAGAGTCCCATACAGGATAAATCTAAGGAGAAATACGCCAAGACACATATTAATCAAACTGTAAAAAATTAAATACAAAGAAAGCATATTAAAAGCAGCAAGGGGAAAAAAAACAACACACAAGGGAATTCCCATAAGGTTAACAGCTGATCTCTCAGCAGAAACCCTGAAAGGCAGAAGGGAGTGGAAGGACATACTGAAAGTGATGAAGGAGAAAAAACTGCAACAAAGATTACTCTACCCAGCAAGGATCTCATTCAGATTTGATGGAGAAATTAAAACCTTTACAGACAAGCAAAAGCTGAGAGTTCAGCACCACCAAACCAGATTTACAACAAATGCTAAAGGAACTTCTCTAGGCAAGAAACACAAGAGAAGGAAAAGACCTATAATAACGAACCCAAAACAATTTAGAAAATGGGATTAGGAACATACATACTGATAATTACCTTAAACATAAATGGACTACATGCTCCAACCAAAAGACACAGATTGGCTGAATGGATACAAAAATAAGACCCATATATATGCTGTCTACAAGAGACCCACTTCAGACCTAGAGACACATACAGACTGAAAGTAAGGGGATGGAAAAAGATATTCTATGCAAATGGAAACCAAAAGAAAGCTGGAGTAGCAATTCTCATATCAGACAAAATAGACTTTAAAGTAAAGACTATTAGAAGAGACAAAGGAGGACACTACATAATGATCAAGGGATCTATCCAAGAAGAAGATATAACAATTGTAAGTATTTGTTCACCCAACAAAGGAGCACCTCAATACATAAGGCAAATACTAACAGCCATAAAAGGGGAAATGGAAAGGAACACATTCATAGTAGGGGACTTTAACACCCCACTTTCACCAATGGACAGATCATACAAAATGAAAATAAATAAGGCAACACAAGCTTTAAATGATACATTAAAAAAGATGGACTTAATCGATATTTATAGGACACTCTATCCAAAAACAACAGAATACACATTTTTCTCAAGTGCTCATGGAGCATTCTTCAGGATAGGTCATATCTTGGGTCACAAATCAAGCCTTGGTAAATTTAAGGAAATTGAAATGGTATCAAGTATCTTTTCCAACCACAATGCCATGAGACTAGATATCAATTACAGGAAAAGATCTGTAAAAAATACAAACACAATGAGGCTAAACAATACACTACTTAATAACGAAGTGATCACTGAAGAAATCAAAGAGGAAATAAAAAAATACCTAGGAACAAATGATAATGAAGACACAACGACCCAAAACCTATGGGATGCAGCAAAAGCAGTTCTAAGAGGGAAGCTTATAGCAATACAAGCCCACCTTAAGAAGCAGGAAACATTTCAAATAAACAACCTAACCTTGCACCTAAAGCAACTAGAGAAAGAACAAAAAACCCACAAAGTTAGCAGAAGGAAAGAAATTATAAAGATTCAATCAGAAATAAATAAAAAAGAAATGAAGGAAATGATAGCAAAGATCAATAAAACTAAAAGCTGGTTCTTTGAGAAGATAAACAAAATAGGTAAACCATTAGCCAGACTCATCAAGAAAAAAAGGGAGAAGACTCAAATCAATAGAATTAGAAATGCAAAAGGAGAAGTAACAACTGACGCTGCAGAAATTCAAAAGATCATGAGAGATTACTACAAGCAACACTATGCCAATAAAATGGACAACCTGGAAGAAATGGACAAATTCTTAGAAATGCACAACCTGCCAAGACAGAATCAGGAAGAAATAGAAAATATGAACAGACCAATCACAAGCCCTGAAATTGAAACTGTGATTAAAAATCTTCCAACAAACAAAAGCCCAGGAGCACATGGCTTCACAGGCGAATTCTATCAAACATTTAGAGAAGAGCTAACACCTATCCTTCTCAAACTCTTCAAAATATAGCAGAGGGAGGAACACACCCAAATTCCTTCTATGAGGCCACCATAACCTTGATACCAAAACCAGACAAGGATGTCACAAAGAAAGAAAACTGCAGGCCAATATCACTGATGAATATAGATGCAAAATTCCTCAACAAAATACTAGCAAACAGAATCCAACAGCACATTAAAAGGATCATGCACGATGATCAAGTGGCGTTTATTCTAGGAATGCAAGGATTCTTCAATATATGCAAATCTATCAATGTGATAAACCATATTAACAAATTGAAGGAGAAAAACCATATAATCATCTCAATAGAGGCAGAGAAAGCTTTTGACAAAATTCAACACCCATTTATGCTAAAATCTCTGCAGAAAGTAGGCATAGAGGGAAAGTTCCTCAACATAATAAAGGCCATATATGACAAGCCCACAACCAACATCATCCTCAATGGTGAAAAAGTGAAAGCATTTCCACTAATATCAGGGACAAGACATGGTTGCCCGCTCTCACCACTCTGATTCAACATAGTTTTGGAAATTTTAGCCACAGCAATCAGAGAAGCAAAGCAAATAAAAGGAATCCAAATGAGAAAAGAAGAACTAAAGCTGTCACTGTTTGCAGATGACATGATACTATACATAGAGAATCCTAAAGATGTGACAAGAAAACTAGTAGAACTATTCAATGAATTTGGTAAAGTAGCAGGATACAAAATTAATGCACAGAAATCTCTGGCATTCCTATACACTAATGATGAAAAGTCTGAAAGTGAAATCAAGAAAACGCTCCCATTAACCATTGCAACAAAAAGAATAAAATACCTAGGCATAAACCTACCTAAGGAGACAACATACCTGTATGCAGAAAATTATAAGACACTGATGAAAGAAATTAAAGATGATACACATAGATGGAGAGATACACCATGTTCTTGGATTGAAAGAATCAATATTGTGAAAATGACTCTACTACCCAAAGGAATCTATAGATTCAATGCAACCCCTATCAAACTACCACTGGCATTTTCCACAGAACTAGAACAAAAATTTCACAATTGGTATGGAAACACAAAAGACCCCGAATAACCAAAGCAATCTTGAGAATGAAAAATGGAGCTGGAAGAATCAGGCTCCCTGACTTCAGACTATACTACAAAGCTACAGTAATCAAGACAGTATGGTACTGGCACAAAAACAGAAGATCAATGGAACAGGATAGAAAGCCCAGAGATAAACCCATGCACATATGGTCACCTTATCTTTGATAAAGGAGGCAGGAATGTACAGTGGAAAAAGGACAGTCTCTTCAATAAGTGGTGCTGTGAAAACTGGACAGGTACATGTAAAAGTATGAGATTAGATCACTTCCTAACACCATACACAAAAATAGCTCAAAATGGATTAAAGACCTAAATGTAAGGCCAGAAACTATCAAACTCTTACAGGAAAACATAGTCGGAACACTCTATGACATAAATCACAGCAAGATACTTTTAGACCCACCTCCTAGAGAAATGGAAATAAAAACAAAAATAAACAAATGGAACCTAATGAAACTTCAAAGCTTTTGCATAGCAGAGGAAACCATAAACAAAACCAAAAGACAACCCTCAGAGTGGGAGAAAATATTTGCAAATGAAGCAACTGACAAAGGATTAATCTCCAAAATTTACAAGCAGCTCATGCAACTCAATAACAAAAAAACAAACAACCCAATCCAAAAATGGGCAGAAGATCTAAATAAACATTTCTCCAAAGAAGATATACAGACTGCCAACAAACACATGAAAGAATGCTCAACATCATTAATCATTAGAGAAATGCAAATCAAAACTACAATGTGGTATCATCTCACACCAGTCAGAATGGCCATCATCAAAAAATGTAGAAACAATAAATGCTGGAGAGGGTGTAGAGAAAAGGGAACACTCTTGCACTGCTGGTGGGAATGTGAGTTGGTACAGCCACTATGGAGAACAGTATGGAGGTTCCTTAAAAACTACAAATAGAATTACCATATGACCCAGCAGTCCCTCTACTGGACATATACCCTGAGAAAACCAAAATTCAAAAAGAGTCATGTACCAAAATGTTCATTGCAGCTCTACTTACTATAGCCTGGAGATGGAAGCAGTCTAAGTGCCCATTATCGGATGAATGGATAAAGAAGATGTGGCACATATATACAATGGAATATTACTCAGCCATTAAAAGAAATGAAATTGAGCTATTTGTGATGAGGTGGATAGAGCTAGAGTCTGCCCTACAAAGTGAAGTAAGTCAGAAACAGAAAGACTAATACCGTATGCTAACACATATATATGGAATTTAAGGGGAAAAAAATGTCTTGAAGAACCTAGGGGTAAGACAGGAATAAAGACACAGACCTACTGAAGAATGGACTTGAGGATATGTGGAGGGGGAAGGGTGAACTGTGACAAAGCGAGAGAGAGACATGGACATATATACACTAACAAACGTATATTAGTTAGCTAGTGGGAAGCAGCCGCATGGCACAGGGATTTCAGCTCAGTGCTTTGTGATCGCCTGGAGGGGTGGGATAGGGAGGGTGGGAGGGACGGAGATGCAAGAGGGAAGAGATATGGGAACATATGTATATGTATAACTGATTCACTTTGTTGTAAAGCAGAAACTAACACACTATTGTAAAGCAATTATACCCCAATAAAGATGTTTAAAAGAAAAAAAAGGTGTTAACCATGGTAAAAAAAAAAAAAAAGAAAGAAAGAAAAACTACAGGCCAATAACACTGATGACAATAGATACAAAAATTCTCAACAAAATACTAGCTAACAAAATCCAACAGCACATTAAAAGATCATACATCATGATCAAGTGCGGTTTACGCCAGGAAAGCAAGGTTCTTCAATATATGCAAATCAATCAAGGTGATAGAACATATTAACAAATTGAAGGAGAAAGACCATATGATGATCTCAAAAGAAGTATAAAAAGCTTTTGACAAAATTCAGCACTGATTTATGATGAAAACCCTCCTGAAAGTATGCATAGAGGGAACTTACCTCAGCATAATAAAGGCCATATATGACAAACCCACAGCCAACATCATTCTCAATGGTGAAAAACTGAAAACATTTCCTCTAAGATCAGGAACAAGACAAGGTTGTCCACTCTCACCACCATTATTCAACACAGTTTTGGAAGTTTTAGCCACAGCAAGCAGAGAAGAAAAAGAAATAAAAGGAATCCAAATCGGAAAAGAAGAATTAAAACTGTCACTGATTGCAGGTGAAATGATACGATACACAGAGAATCCTAAAGATGCTACAAGAAACTTACTAGAGCTAATCAAAGAATTTGGTAAAGCAGAAGGATACAAAATTAATGCACAGAAATCTCTTGTATTCCTATACACTAATGATAAAAACATCTGAAAGAGAAATTAAGGAAACACTCCCATTTACCACTGCAGCAAAAAGAATAAAATACCTAGGAATAAGCCTACATAAGGAAACAAAAGACCTGTATTCAGAAAACTATAAGACATTGATGAAAGAAATTAAAGATATGATACAAACATATGGATAGATATAGCATGTTCTTGGATTGGAAGAATCAACATTGTGAAAATGACTACACTACCCAAAGCAATCAACAGATTCAATGCAATCCCTATTAATCTACCAATGGCATTTTTCACAGAAGTAGGACAAAAAAATTCACAATTTGTATGGAAACACAAAAGACCTCGAATAACCAAACCAATCTTGAGAAAGAAAAACGGAGCTGGAGGAATCAGGCTCCCTGACTTCAGACTATACTACAAAGCTACAGTAATCAAGATAGCATGGTACTGGCACAAAAACAAATACTGATCAATGGAACAGGATAGAAAGCCCAGAGATTAACCCATGTGCATATGGTCACCTTATTTTTATAAAGGAGGTAAGACTATACAATGGAGGAAAGACATCCTCTTCAATAAGTGGTCCTGGGAAAAGTGGACAATTACATGTAAAAGAATGAATTTAGAACACTCCCTAACACCGTATACAAAAAAAAAAAAAAAACTCTAAATGGATTAAAGACCTAAATGTTAGGCTAGACACTCTAAAACTCTTAGAGGAAAACATAGGCAGACCACTCTATGACATAAATCACAGCAAGATCCTCTTTGACCCACCTCCTAGGGAAATGGAAATAAAAAAAATAAATAAACAAATGGGACCTGATGAAACTTCAAAGCTTTTGCACAGCAAAGGAAACCATGAACAAGACGAAAAGAAAACCCTCAGCATGGGAGAAAATATTTGCAAATGAAGCAACTAACAAAGGATTAATCTCCAAAATTTACAGGCAGCACATGCAACCCAATGTCAAAAAACCAAAAATCCCAATCCAAAAATGGGCAGAAGACCTAAATAGACATTTCTGCAAAGAAGATATACAGATTGCCAAAAAACACATGAAAGGATAGTCAACATCACTAATCATTAGAGAAATGCAAATCAAAACTGCAATGAGGTATCATCTCACACTAGTCAGTATGGCCATCATCAAAAAATCTAGAAACAATAAATGCTGGAGAGGGTGTGGAGAAAAGGGAACCTTCTTGCACTGTTAGTGAGAATGTAAATTGATACAACCACTATGGTGAACAGGATGGAGGCTCCTTAAATAATTAAGAATAGAACTGCCATACGACTCAACAACCCCACTACTGGACATATATCCTGAGAAAACCATAATTCAAAAAAAGTCATGTACCGAAATGTTCATTGCAGCTCTATTTACAATAGCCAGGACATGGAAGCAACCAAAGTGTCCATCAGCAGATGAATGGATAAAGAAGATATGGCACATATATACGATGGAATATTACTCAGGCATAAAAAGGAATGACACTGAATTATTTGTAGTGAGGAGGATGGACATAGAGTCTATCATACAGAGTGAAGTAAGTCAGAAAGAGAAAATCAAATACCATGTGCTAACACATATATATGATATATAAAATAAATGGTTCTGAAGAACCTAGGGGAAGGACAGGAATAAAGACACAGACATAGATAATGGACTTGAGGACGGGGGCGGGGGGATGGTAAGATGGGACAAAGTGAGAAAGTGGCATGGACATATATATACTACCAAATGTGAAATAGATAGCTAGTGAGAAGCAGACACATAGCAGAGGGAGATCAGCTCAGTGTTTTGTGACCACCTAGAGGGGTGGGATAGGGAGGGTGTGAGGGAGATGCAAGAGGGAGGAGATATGGCAATATATGTATGTGTATAGCTGATTCACTTTGTTATAAGGCAGAGACTAACAAACCATTTTAAAGCAATTATACTCCAATAAACATGTTAAAAAAAATAAAGATATTTTAAATATATAACCAGAAAAAAAAAGTGGTCAAATTTATCAAGATACAGCAATTATAAACATATGTGTACCAAGCAACAGAGATCCAAAATATATGAAGCAAATATTGACAGAATTAAAGGGAGAAACATTTCTACAATAAAAGTTGGAGATTTCAATTATTTTTAATAATGGATGGAACATCTAGCCAGAGATCAATAAGGAAATAAAAGAACTGAAAAATTTAAACCAAATAGATATGAGATACACAGTTGCTTGTCTTTATTTACAGTAGTTATATCCACATAATCTCATGAACACTGAGTTAACCAATATTAAATCATTACTCTTCAGAGAAATACAGGGTTTGGTTTTTGCATGAGCCTGGTAACAGAATTTTCTTCAACTGGTCAATACTAAACCTTTTTTTTAATGTGTGTTTCTGCTTAAGGACACTTTGTTTAATATGTATTGTTCATTTATTAACTTGAACTCACAGCTAGGAGCACTATAACTCATACCTAAATAAAGCATGTCTAACACACACTTTTTCTGTAAGGTATATCACACCCTTTTTGCACTTAGAAACACTACAAAACACTTCTGCAGTATGCTTGGAAGTCATTTTAAACAGAAAAATCATTAATAAAAAAGCAAAAAATGTGAAAGATATGACACTAGATAGGTCTCATAAAGGACACTTTATATTAAGAGAGCTGAAACATGAAGGCAGAGCTGGGAATATGGACTTAAGACAATACATTTTTCACCCTTCTCAGTAAGCACATGTCCACAAATGACTGAAAACCATCATGAGCATTCATTTAAGGATCACAGATAAATTTTAGTGGGTAGGGTAATTGGGAAATATGGAAGCTATGAATAATGAAGATTGACAGTATATGAAACATTTCACTGAACAACATAATACATATTTATCTCAAGTGCACATGGAACATTCACTAGACAAGCCCATATGTCACACCACAAAACAAGTCTCAATAAATTTAAAAATAGTTAAATTATGCAAAGTATCTTCTCTGAGTATAATGGAATAAAGCTAGAACAGAAATAACAGAAAGAAAACTGGAAAATTCACAATTAGTTGAAATTAAACAATATACTCTTAAACAACCAATGGGTTCAAAGAATAAATCACAAGGGAAATCATAAATACTTTCAGATGAATAAAATGATGACACAACGTACCAAAACTTATAGGATGCAGCAAAAAGTTTTTGCAAGGGAAATTTATGGCCATAAATATCTACAATAAAAGAGGAAAAGGGACTTTCTCCTGGTGGTCCAGTAGTTAAGACTCCATGCCTCCACTGCAGGGGGGGCAGGTTTTATCCCTGGTTGGAAAACTGAGATCCCACATGCTGTGCAGTATGGCCAAAAAAAAAAAAAAAGAGAAGAAAAATTTCAAATTAATAATCAAAAACCTTTCAACAAAGAGAAGTCTAGGACCAGATGGCTTCACTGGTGAAATCTACAAAACATTTAAATAAGAAATATCACCAATGTTTCCCAAACTCTTCCAAAAAATATGAGAAGAAAACATTTTCTTACTCATTTTATAAAGCCAGCCTTACCTTGATGTAAAAGACATAACAAGAAACCTATAGACAAATATCTGTTATGAATATAGATGTAAAAATCTTCAATGAAATACTAGCAAATTTAATCCAACGGCATACTAAAACTATATTCACCGTGACCAAGAGGGATATATTTCAAGAATGCAAAGGTGATTCAATATAAGATAGTCAACAAATGTAATACACTATATTAATACAACCAAGGCAAACAACCACAATCATGTCAATTGATTAAGAAAAAAGCATTTGACAAAATTCACCACCTTTTCATGATAAAAGCATTCAGAAAACTAGGAATAGAAGATAATGTCTTCAACATGTTAAAGGATATTTATTAAAAACCCAGAGCTAATATGATACTAAATGGTAAAAGACTGGAAACTTTCTCCCTAGATCAGAGAGAAGACTAGAATATACACTTCCACCATTGTAACTCAACACTGTACTGGAAGTTCCACCAAAGAAGTCTGACAAGAAAAAGAAATAGAAAGCATCCAAATCATTAAGAAAGAAATGAAAGCATTTCTATTCACAGATGTCATGATCCTATATATAGAAAATCTCAAAGAATTCACAAGAAAGTTTTTGTAGTTAATAAACAAATTCAGCAAAATTATTGGGTACAAGATCAACACACAAAAATTTATTTTTGTTTCTATACACTAGCAATGAACAATCTGTAAAGGAATTTAAGACAGAAATTCCATTTTCAATAATATCTAAAAGAATAAAATACCTAGGAATAAATTTACACATGGAGGTGAAAGACTTATACACTGAATACTACAAAACATTATTGAAAGAAGTTAAAGTAAAAATAAATGGAACTATACCCCATGTGTATAAATGGTGTAATTTATTACTATGAGATCAATACAACTCAAAGTAATAAATATTCAAAGTAACCCCTATCAAAATTCTAACAGCCTTTTTTTTTTTAAATGGAAAAGCTGATCTTCAAATTCACATGGAATTGCAAAGGGGTCTGAATAGCCAAAATGATCCTGAGAAAGAGGAACAAAGTTGTAGGACTCACACTTTCTGATTTCAAATCTTACTGCAATAAATATGGTCAAGATGGCTTAGTAAGATTATCCGGAGCTCACCTCTTCCCACAGCACACTAACATTACAACTATTTGCAGAGTAATTATCTTTGAGAACAACCTGAAGACTGGCAGAAAAGATTTTCCATAACTAAAGATATAAAGTAACCACAATGATGTGGAGGAGAGGGCAGAGATATGGTATAGTCAAGATCCACACTTCCAGGTAGGCAACCCACAAATGAGAGGGTAATCACAATTGCAGAGGTTCTCCCCAGGGAGCAAGGAGTCTGAACCCCACAACAGGCTCCTCAACTCTGGGGGCCCTGTACTGAAATGAACTCCCAGAATGTCTGGCTTTTTAAGGCCATCATGTCTTGGATACAGGAGAGCCTGAGGGCTGTAGGAAATAGAGACTCCACTCTTAAAGGGTACATGCAAAATTTCACATGCTCTACGTCCCAGTAAGGAGGCAGTAAATTGAAAGAAGCTTGGGTCAGACATACTTAACTGATGTTGGAAAGCCTCCTATAGAGGTAGGACACAGATGCTGCCTGGGGAGATAGATGACAGTGGCAGCCATTTTGAGAGCTCATTCAACTAGGAAGACAGTCGTGCTAGCAAGCACCATTTTTAAGTCACCCCTCTAACCTATTAATGCCAGGGATTTCCCACCAACCAGCAGGATATCACCAGTGCCAGGACCCCTGCATCATGTATCCACCAATAGCAAGACTCATCCCTGACCATAAGTGGACAGCAGTCACTGCATGAGGCTGGGCCTGGCATCCAACAGGCCTGGGGACCAACTCCACCTACCAGCATGCTCACAGTAGTTGGCCCTGACATGACACAGCCCATATAGAGGACAACTCTAGAGCATATTACTCTGATTACCAGAGTGTAGTGTGTTGCTGGGCCTGATAGCACACATCCTAGGTAAGGCCACTTCTCCAAGATCAGGAAACATAACTGACGTACCTAATACATAGAATGAAACACAGAAAATTAGGAAAACTGGAGAGAGAGAGAAATATGTCCCAAATGAAGGAACAATAAAATACATCAGAAAAATAACTAAACAAAGTGGAAATAAGCTATCTACCCAATAAAAAATTTTAAGATAATGATCATAAAGATGTTTACTAAACTCAGGAGAAGAATTGATTAATACAGGGAGGAGTTTAACAAGGAGAAAATAAAAGAAGAACAAAACAGACCTAAAGAATACAATAACTGAAAGAAAAAATACACTAGAAGGAATGAACAACAGATTAGATGATATAGAGGAATGGATCAGTGAACTGGAAGACAGAATAGTGGAAATCACCCAGACTGCACAGAAAAAAGAAAAAGTTTTTTTAAATGAGAATAATTCAAAACACTTCTGAGACAAAAGTGTACTAACATTTGTATTGTAGGGCTCCCTGAAAAAGAAGAAAGAGAGAGAGAGAGAAAGGGACAGAGAACTTATTTGTAAAAGTAATAGCTGAAAACTTTCCTAATCTGGGGAGGGAAACAGACATTCAGGTCCAGGAGGCACAGGGAGTCTCAAACAAAATGAACCCAAGGAAGTCCACAATAAGAAACGTTACAACTAAAATGGCAAAAATTAAAGATAAAGAGAAAATGTTAAAAGCAGCAAGAAGAAAACAAGTAGTTACATACAAAAGAACTCCCATAAGACTATCATCTTATTTTCAACAGGAACTTTTCAAGCCAGAAGGGAGTGGCACAATATATTCAAAGTGATGAAAGGAAACCAAGACTCTTCTACATAGCAAGATTTTCATTCAGATTAGAAGGAGAGGTAGAGTTTCACAGAGCTAAATAGTTTATTAAGCTAAAATAGTTTATTACCTCTAAACTCTCTTCACAAGAAACATTAAAGGGACATCTCTAAGTGGAAGAGACCACGAATAGAAATATGAAAATTATGAAAAGAAATATCTCATTGGTAAAGGCAAACATACAGTAAAGATAAAAGATCAGCCAATTATAAAGCTAGTAGAAAAGTTAAAAGACCAAAATTGTAAAATCATCTATATGCACAATAAGTAGTTAAGAGATACCCAAAACAAAAAGATGCAAAGTACAATGTCAAAAACATTAAATGTAAAGGAGGATACTAAAAATGCAGGGTTGTTAGAATGTGTTCTAACTTAAAAGATGATCAACTTAAAAAATATATATATATATATATATATATGTATGTATAGTTTTAGATGAACCTCATGGTAATCACAAACCACAAACCTATAATAGAAAACACCACAAAAAGATAAATCCAAACATATTCCTAAAAATAATCATCAAATCACAAGGAAAAAGAAAAAAAAGAAAGAAAAAAGAATTATGGGGGTCAAGATGGCAGAGTAAGAGGATGTGGAGTTTGTGTCTCCTCAGAACCAGGGCACCTACTAGGCACTGGTGGGGGACCTCATACACCTAAGGGGATGGGAGGATTCTCTGCATGACTGGGTAGGACATGGCCAGGATACAGTGCAGAGGAAATGCAGCGATAGGAAGGGAACAGACCCTTGAGGGGCAGCTGGGGAAGGGGAGGGGTTCCCACACTCAGAGGGGCCCACTCACAGAGAGGGAATCAGCAGGGATGGGGAGAGATCTTTGGGGGATTGGAGGGGAATGCAGCCAGCACCTTCACAGCCTGCTCAGGACCCAGTGAGCCTCCCTGGGTCCAGGGCATGAAACTTCACCCTTTGGGGCCCCCTACAGCTGTGTGGACCCTGAGGATGTGGGAAGGAAGAGAGGGAAAGGAAAAGTAGATGTGGGATAGGATTGGTGCCCCTGAGGGATGGCTGTGGGAGGGGAGGTTTTCCCACTTTCGAAGGGACACAGTCACAGTAAAGAAATCAGTGAGGTTGGGACAAGACCTTCAGACGATTGGGGAATCAGAGAGGAGCATAGAAATCATCTCCCCAGCTCACTTGGGCACTTGAGCCTTCTGGGGTCCTGGGCCTGAACCTCTGCTCTCCAGGGAGCCCTTTGACTGTGCAGGTCCTGACCCTAAGCACCCCTCCAAAGGCTTTTTCTGGCCATATGGTTCCTGAGCCTAAGCCCCACCAACCCCATCTGGGTCTTATCTGGCCACATAGGTCCTGGACCTAAGCCCCCTCACCACAAGGCCCACTTGTAACATTTTGGTTTTTTTTGCTGTTGTGGATCTGTTTTGCTTTGTTCTTTTTGTTCCATTTTTATTTCTTCTAATATTTTTCAATTTTTAAAATCTTATTTTTTGTTATTCTTTGTTATGGATGTGCTCCTTTTTACTGGTTACCTATTTTTTTCTTTTCTTTTTTTGCTGTGATGTATAGCTTACAGGGTCTTGGTTCCCAGATGGGGGGTTGGGCCTGAGCTCCTGTGATATGATTGCCAAGTCCAAACCAGTGGACTAACAGAGAACCTCAGGCCTGAGGGAATATTAATCGGTGTGAGTTCTCCCAGAGGTCCTCATTTCAGCACCAAGATCAATCTCCATCCAACTGCCTACAAACTCCATCGCTGGATGCCTCAAGCCAAACAACCAGCAACACAGGAACACAGTCCCACCCATCAAAAAAAAAAAAAAAAAAAAGAGATGACAGGGCTTCTGTGGTGGTGCAGTGGTTGAGTGGTTGAGAGTCCACCTGCTGGTGCAGGGGACACAGGTTTGTGCCCTGGTCCGGGAAGGTCCCACATGCCATGGAGCAGCTGGGCCTGTGAGCCATGGTCACTGAGCCTATGCGTCTGGAGCCTGTGCTCCACAATGGGAGAGGCCGCAGCAGTGAGAGGCCTGCATACCACAAAAAAAAAAAAAAAAAAAAAAAAAGAGATAACAAAAAATATGTTACAGATGAATGAGCAAGGTAAAAACCTACAGCACTAAATAAATAAAGAGGAAATAGGCAAACTACCTAAAACAGAATACAGAGTAATGATAGTAAAGACAATAAAAAACTTTGGAAATAGAAGGGAGGCAAGGATCGCAAAAATACAAGAAGTGTTTAACAAGGAACTAGAAGAACTAAAGAACAAAAAATAAGTGATAAACAACACAATAACTGAAATGAAAAATACACTAGGAGAAATCAATAGCAGAATAACTGAGGCAGAAGAATGAATAAGTGAGCTGGAAGACAGAATGTTGGAAATAACTGCTGAGGAGAAGAAGAGAAAAGAATGAAAAGAAATGAGGACAGTCTCAGAGACTTCTGGGACAACATTAAATGCACCAACATTTGAATTATAGGGGTCCCAAAAGAAGAAGAGAAAGAGAAAAGGTCTGAGAAAATATTTGAACAGATTATAGTTGAAAACTTCCCTAACATGGGAAAGGAAATAGCCACCTATGTCCAGGAAGTGCAGAGAGCCCCATACAAGATAAACCCAAGGAGAAACATGCTGAGACACATATTAATCAAATGACAAAAATTAAATACAAAGAAAAAATATTAAAATCAACAAGGGAAAAGCAACAAATAACATACAAGGGAATCCCCATAAGATTATTTTTCAGCAGAAATTCTGCAGGCCAGAATGCAGGGGCAGGATATATTTAAAGTGATGAAAAGGAAAAACCTATAACCAAGGTTACACTACCAAGCAAGGATCTCATTCAAATTCAACAGAGAAATCAAAAGCTTTACAGACAAGCAAAAGCTAAGAGAATTCAGCACCACCAAACCAGCTTTACAACAAATATTAAAGGAACTTCCCTAGGCTGGAAACACTAGAGAAGAAAAAGACCTATCAAACAAATGCAAAACAATTAAGAAAATGGTAATAGGAACATACATATCAATAATTACCTTAAATGTGAATGGATTAAATGCTCCAACCAAAAGACACAGGTTTCCTGAATGGATACAAACACAAGACCCATATATATGCTGTCTACAAGAGACCCACTTCAGATCTAGGGACACATACAGACTGAAAGTAAGGGGACGGCAAAAGATATTCTGTGGAAATGGAAATCACAAGAAAGCTTGAGTAGCAATTCTCACATCAGACAAAATATAATTTAAAATACAGACTATTACAAGAGATAAAGGAGAACATTACATAATGATCAACGTCTCAATCCAAGAAGATATAACAATTATAAATATTTATGCACCCTACATAGGAACACCACAATACAAAAGGCAAATGATAATAACCATAAAAGGGGAAACTGACAGTAACACAATAATAGTGGGGGACTTTAACACCCCACTTACACAAATACATGATCATCCAGACAGAAAATAAACAAGGAAACACAAGATTTAAATGACACAGTAGACCAGATAAACTTAATTGATATTTATAGGATGTTCCACCTGAAATCAGCAGAATACACTTTCTTCTCAAGTGCACATGGAACATTCTCCAGGATAGATCACATCTTGGATCACAAATCAAGCCTTGGTATTAAGAAAATTGAAATTGTATCAAGCAACTTTTCTTATGGAGGCTAAACAATATGCTACTAAATAACAAAGAGATCACTGAAGAAATGAAAGAGGAAATAAAAAAATGCATAGAAACAAATCACAATGAAAATACAATGACCCAAAAGCTACAGGATGCAGCAAAAGCAGTTCTAAGAGGGAACTTTACAGCAATTCAATCTCACCACCAGAAACAAGAAAAATCTCAAATAAACATTCTACCTTTATACATAAAGCAACTAGAGAAAGAACAAGAACAACAACAACAAACCCCCAAAGTAAGTAGAAGGAAAGGAATCCTAAAGATCAGAGCAGAAATAAATGAAATAGAAACAAAGAAAACAATAGCAAAGATCAATAAAACTAAAAATTGGTTCTTTTAGAAGTTAAACAAAATTGATAAAAGTATAACCAGACTCAAGAAAAAAAAGGGAGAGGATTCAAATCTATAAAATTAGAAATGAAAAAGGAGAAATTACAACTGACACCACAGAAATGCAAAGGATCATAAGAGACTACTACAAGCAACTATATGCCAATAAAATAGACAACCTGACAGAAATGGACAAATTCCTAGAAATGTACAACCATCAAAACCAGAACCAGGAAGAAATAGAAAATATAAACAGACCAATCACAAGTAATGAAATTGAAACTGTAATTAAAAATCTTCCAACAAACAAAAGTCCAGGACCAGATGGCTTCACAGGTTAATTCTATCAAACATTTAGAGAAGAGCTAACACCTATCCTTCTCAAACTCTTCCAAAAAATTGCAGAGGAAGGAACACTCCCAAACTCATTCTATGAGGCCAAGATCACCCTGATACCAAAACCAGACAAAGATATCACACACAAAAAAGAAAATTACAGACCAATAACACTGATGACCATAGATGCAAAAATCCTCAACAAAATACTAGCAAACAGAATTCAACAACACGTTAAAAGGTTCATACACCATGATCAAGTAGGATTTATCCCAGGGATGCAAGGATTCTTCAATATATGCAAATCAATCAATGTGATATTCTCTATTAACAAGTTAAAGAATAAAAATCATATGATCATCTCAAAAGATGCAGAAAAGGCTTTTGACAAAATTCAACACCACTATGATAAAAACACTCCAGAAAGTGGGCACAGAGGGAACCTACCTCAACATAATAAAGGCCATATATGACAAACCCACTGCCAACATCATTCTCAATGGTGAAAAACTGAAACCATTTCCTCTAAAACTGGAACAGGAAAAGGTCGTCCACTCTCACCACTGTTTTTTCAACATAGTTTTGGAAGCCCTAGCCATGACAATCAGAGAAGAAAAACAAATCAAAGGAATACAAATTGGAAAAGAAGAAGTAAACAGTCACTGTTCACAGATGACATGATACTATACATAGAAAATCCTCAAGAAGCCACCAAAAAAGTAATAGAGCTAATCAACGAATTTGGTAAATTTGCAGAATATAAAATTGATGCAGAGAAATCTCTTGAATTCCTGTACTCTAACAACAGAAGATCAGAAAATGAAATTAGGGAAACAATCCCATTCACCACTGCCACAAAAATAATAAAACACGTAGGAATAAACCTACCTAAGGAAGCAAAAGACCTGTACTCAAAAAACTATAAGATACTGATAAAAGAAATCAAAGATGACCCAAACGGAAAGATATACCATGTTCTTGAATTGGAAGAATCAGTACTGTGAAAATGACTATACTACCCAAAGCAATCTACAGATTCAGTGTAATCCCTATCAAATTACCAATGGCATTTTTCACGGAATTAGAACAAAAAATTTTACAGTTTGTACAGAAACACAAAAGACCCCGAATAGTCAAAGCAATCTTGAGAGAGAAAAACAGAGCTGGAGGAATCAGGCTTCCTGACTTCAGACTATGCTACAAAGCTACAGTAATCAAGACAGTATGGTACTGGCACAAAAACAGAAATATAGGTCAATAGAACAGAATAGAGAGCCCAGAGATAACCCCACTCACCTAGTGTCACCTTATCTATGACAAAGGATGCAAGAATATCTAATAGAGAAAAGACAGTCTCTTCAATAAGTGGTGCTGGAAAAACTGGACAGCTACATGTAAAAGAATTAAATTAGAACACTCCCTAACACCATACACAAAAATAAACTTAAAATGGATTAAAGACCTAAATGTTAACTGGACACTATAAAACTCTTAGAGGAAAACATAGGAAAAAAACTCTTTGATAGAAATCACAGCAAGATCTTTTTTGACCCACCTCCTAAAGTAATGAAAATAAAAATAAACAAATGGGACCTAATTAAACTTAAAAGCTTTTGCACTGCAAAGGAAACCATCAACAAGACAAAAATATAACCCCCAGTGTGGGAGAAAATATTTGCAACCAAAGCAACTGACAAGGCATTAATCTCCAAAATATACAAACAGCTCATGCAGCTCAATATCCAAAGAACAAACAACCCAATCAGAAAATGGGTGGAAGACTTAAAAAGACATTTCTACAAGGAAGACATACAGATGGCCAAGAGGCACATGAAAAGATGCCCAACATCACTAATTATTAGAGAAATGCAAATTAAAACTACAATGAGGTATCATCTCACACCAATCAGAATGGCCATCATCAAAAAATCTACAAACAATAAATGCTACAAAGAACAAAGGGAGAGGGTGTGGATAAAAGGGAACCCTCTTGCACTGCTGGTGAAAATGTAAATTGATACAGCCACTATGGAGAATAGTATGGAGATTACTCAAAAAACTAAAAATAGAGTTTCCATATGATCCAGCAATCCCACTCCTGAGCATATATCTGTACAAAACTATAATTCAAAAAGATACAAGTACCCCTAAGTTCATAATAGCACAATTTATTACAACCAAGATGTGGAATCAACTAATTGTCCATTGACAGCTAAATGGATAAGAAGATGTGATACCTATATACAGTGGAATATTATTCAGCCATAATAAAGAATGAAATAATGCCATTTTCAGCAACATTGATGGACCTAGAGATTATCATACTAAGTGAAGTAAGTCAGAAAGAGAAAGACAAATACCATATGATATCCCTTATATGTGGAATCTAAAATATGACACAAATGAACTTATCTATGAAAGAGAAACAGACTCACAGATATAGTGCACAGACTTGTAGTTGCCAAGGGTGCGGGGGGAATGGAGTGGGAGTTTGAGGTTAGCAGATGCAAACTATCATATATAGAATGGATAAACAAAAGGATCCCACTGTGTAGTACATGGAACTATATTCAATATCCTGTGGTAAACCGTAATGGAAAAGAATATAAAAACTTTGTATACATATGAATAAATGAATCACTTTGCTGTACAGCAGAAATTAACACAAAATTGTAAATCAACTATACTTCAATTTAAAACAAGAAAAAAATATAAATGCACTAAATGCTCCAAATGATAGTGAATGACTAGATTAAAAAAAAGTCAAGAACCATGTATATGCTGCCTACAAGAATCTCACTTCAGATGTAAAGATACATGCAACTCAAAGTGAGGAAACTGAAAAAATATTTGAAGGTTTGGTATATCTATGCAGTTGAATATTAGCCATAAAAAAGAATAAAATAATGCCATTTGCAGAAACATGGATGTACCTAGATATTATCACACTAAGTGAAGTAAGCTAAACAGAGGAAGACAAATATCACATGATATCTCTTATATGTGGAATCTAAAAAGAAAAAATACAAATGAGCTTATCTACAAAACAGACCCACAGACATAGACAACAAACTTATGGTTACCAAAGGGGAAAGGGGGGGAAGAATAAATTAAGTGTTTGAGTTAACATATACATACTACTATATATAAAATAGATAACCAGCAAGAACTCACTACATAGCACTGGGAGCTATACTCAAAATTTTACAAAAACCTATAAGGGAAAAGAATCTGACAAAAATAAATATATATGTATGTATAACTGAATCAGTTTGCTGTGTACCTGAAACTAGCACAACATTGTAAATCAACTATATTCCAATAAAAAAAGAAAGAAAATATATTCCATGCAAATGGAAATTTAAAAAAGTGAGGACAGCAATACTTATATCAAGCAAATGAGACATTAAAACAAAGACTGTAACAAGAGACAAAGAAGGACGTTACATAGTGATAAGGAGATCAATTCAACAAGATGATATACCAATTGTAATTATATATACACCCAACATAGAAGCACCTAAATACATAGATCATGTGCTTTATTATTAACAAACATAAAAGGAGATATTGACAGTAATGTAATGTTAAAAGGGGAATTTAACACTGTACTGACATCAGTGGACTGATCATTTAGACAGAAAATCAATAAGGAAACACTGACTTTAAATAATACATTAGAGTAGATGAACATAATAGATATATAAAGAAGAATTTTCGAAAAGCAGTAGAATAACATTCTTTTCAAGTGCTCATGGAATATTTTTCAGGATAGGTTATATCCTAGGCCACATACCAAGTCTTGCTAAAGTTAAGAAGATTGAAATCATCTTTCCCAACCACAGTGGTGTGAGACTAGAAATCAACTACAGGAAAAAAGCTGCAAAACTCACAAACACATGAAGGTTAAAAAATTTGCTATTAAACAACCAATGGGTTACTGGAGAAATCAAAGAGGCAATCAAAAACTACCTGAAGACAAGCAAAAATTGTAAACACAATGATCTGAAAACTATGACACAGAAAAAGTAGTTTTAAGAGGGAAGTTTATGGTAATGCAAGCTTACCTCAGTAAATAAGAAAAGCTCAAATAAACAATGTAACCTTACCTAAAGGATCTGGAAAAAGAAGAACAAATGAAACCCAAAATTAGTTGAAGAAAAGAAATAATAAAAATGAGAGCAGAAGTAAAATAGAGACTAAAAAAAATAGAAAATATCAAAGAAAGTAAGAACTGGATCTTCTTCTCTTAACTTTATTTATTTTATTAATTGTTATTTTTGGCTGTGTTGTGCCTTTGTTGCTGCACGTGGGCTTTCTCTAGTTGCAGCAAGTGGGGGTTACTCTTTGTTTCAGTGTGCAGGCTTCTCATTGAAGTGTCTTCTCTTGTTGCAGAGCACAGGCTCTAGGCATGTGGGTTTCAGTAGTTGTGGTGCACAGGCTTAACTGCTCCGTGGCATGTGGGATCTTCCAGACTAGGGCTCAAACCCATGTCCCCTGCACTGGCAGGTGGATTCTTAACCACTGTGCCACCAGGGAAGCCCTAAGAACTGGATCTTTGAAATGATAAACAAAATTGATAAACCTTTAGCCAGACATATAATGAAAAAAAAGAGAGAAGACCAAATATATAAGAAATGAAAGAGAATAAATTACAACCAACCCCACAATCATAAAAAGTATCATACAAGATTACTATGAACAATTATATTCCAATGAAATGGAATTTCAGCTTCAGACCAGGCAGCTTCAGGTGAATTCTACCTAACATTTAAAGAAGAGTTAATACCTATCCTTCTCAAACTATTACAAAAAAATTAAAGAGGAGGGAATGCTTCTGAACTCATTGTATAAGTCCAGCAGCATTCTATAAGTCCCAGATACCAAAGCTAGACAAAGACACCACAAAAAAAAAAGAAAAAGAAAAAAAAGAAAATTACAGGCCAATATGAACACACATGCAAAAATCCTCAACAAAATATTATCAAATTGAATTCAACAATACATTTAAAGGATCACACACCACAATCAAATGCAATTTATCCAGGATGTAAGATTGGTTCAGTATTTGCAAATCAATCAATGTGATATACCACATTAACAAATTGAAGAATAAAAATCATATGATTATCTCAATAGAGGCAGAAACAGCTTTTGACAAAATTCAATATCTATTTATGATAAAAACTCTTAACAATAGAGTGGGTATAGAGGGATCAAACTGAAATAATAAACACCATATATAACAGACCTACAGGCAATATCATACTAAAAGGTGAAAACATTTCCTCTAAGATCAAGAACAAAACAAGGATTCCCATTCTCACCACTGTTATTCAATACAGTATTGGAAGTTTCTAGCCACAGTAATCAGGCAAAAAGAAAAAAAAAAAAAGATAAGAAAGAAATCCAAACTGGAAAGGAAGATATAAAACTGTCACTATTTGCAGATGACATTATACTATGTATATGAAATCCCATAAAGACACCACCAAAAATCTATTAGTATCAATACTAATAAATGAATTCAATAAAGTTGCAGGATACAAAATTAATATACAGAAATCTGTTTTGTTTCTATACACTAATAACAAATTATCAAAGAAATTAAGAAAATAATTCCATTTACAATTATTTATTCAAAAAGAATAAGATACCTAAATCTAACTAAGAAAGTAAAAGTCTTGAATTTGGAAAACAATATGACATTGATGAAAGAAACTGAAGATGACACAAACAGATAGAAAGACATACCATGGTCATGGACTGAAAGAATTAATACTGTTAAAATAATAATAATAAAATTAAAAAGCCATCTACAGATTAAATGCAACCCCTATCAAAATATGAATTTCTAGCTGTCACAGAGCTAGAATAAATAATTCTAAAATGTGTGTGGAGACAAAAGGACCCTGAATAGCCAAACAATCCTGAGAAGGGAAAACAAATCTGGAGGTATCATGCCTCTTGATTTTAAACTGTACTACAAAGCTACAATAAATACATCAAAACAGTATGGTATTGGCACAAAAACAGGCTCATAGATCAACACTACACACAGTATAGTATAGAGAGTCCAGAAATAAACCCACATTTATATGGTCAATTAATCTATGACAAAGGAGGCAAGAATATACAATGGGGGGAAAAAGCCTGTCTAATAAGTGGTGTTGGGAAAATTGTACAGCAACATGAAAAAGAATAAAACTTGGGCTACTTTCTCACATAATATACAAAAATAAACTAGAAATGGATTAAAGAATTACATGTAAGACCTGAAACCATAAAACTCCTAGAAGAAAATATAGGGAGTATGCTCTTTGACAGTAGTAGCTGCAATATTTTTTTGAATTTGTCTCTTCAACCAAGGGAAACAAAAGCAAAAATAGACAAATGGGACTACACCAAACTAAAAAGTATTACTCAGCAAGGAAAACCATTAATAGAACAAAAAGGCAACCTACTGAATGGGAGAATATATTTGCAAGCAGTATATTAGTTAAGGAATTCATATCCAAAATATACAAACAACTCATACAACTCAACATCAAAATAACAAACAACCTGATTAAAAACTTGGCAAAGGACCTGAATAGGCATTTTTCCAAAGAATACATACAGATATCCAACAGACATATGAAAGGTTACTCAACATCACTAATCATCAGGAAAATGCAAATCAAAAGCACAATGACAGAGTACCTCACACCTGTAAGAATGGCTACCATCAAAAAGACAGCAAATAACAAGTGTTGGTAAGGTTATGGAGAAGAGAGAATCCTGAGGCACTGTTGGGATCGTAAATTGGTGTAGCCACTATGGAAAACAATATGGAAGTTCCTCAAAAATTTTAAAATAGAAATGCTATAAGATCCAACAATTTTACCTCTGGATATTCTCCTGAAGAAAACAAAAACCCTAATTTGAAAATGTAGATGTGCATCAATGTTCATTGCAGCATTATTTACAATAGCCAATGTATGGAAGCAACCTAAATGTCCATCAATAGATGAGTGGATAAAGAAGAAGTGGTATATTGAGCTTCATGAGTTATTTGTATATTTTGGAGATTAATTCCTTGTTGGTCACTTCATTTACAAATATTTTCCCCCATTCTGTGGGTTGTCTTTTCATTTTGTTTATGGTTTCCTTTACTACACAAAAGTTTTTAAGTTTAATTAAGTCCAATTTGTTTATATTTGTTTTTATTTTCATTACTCTAGAAGGTGGATCCAAAAAGATATTGCTGCAATTTATGTCAAAAAGTGTTCTGCCTATGTTTTCCTCTATTTAGGTCTTTGATCCATTTTGAGTTTATTTTTGTGTATGGAGGTTCTAATTTCATTTTTTTACATGTAGATGTCCAGTATTCCCAGAACAACTTATTGATGAGACTGTCTTTTCTCCATTGTATATTCTTGCTTCTTTGTCATAGATTAATTGACCATAGGTGTGTGGGTTTATTTATGGGCTTTCTATTCTGCTCCATTGATCTATATTTCTGTTTTTGTGCAGGTACTATACTGTCTTGATTACTGTAACTTTGTAGTATAGTCTTGAGTCAGGGAGCCTGATTCCTCCAGCTCCATTTTTCTTTCTTAAGATTGCTTTGGCTATTTGGGATCTTTTGTGCTTCCATAAAAATTTTAAGATTTTTTTGTTCTAGATCTGCAAAAAAATGCCATTGGTAATTTGATAAGGATCACATTGAATCTGCAGATTACTGGGTAATATAGTCATTTTAACAATATTGATTTCTCCAATCCAAGAATATAGTATATCTTTCCATCTATTTGTGTCATCTTCAATTTCAGAAGGATCATTTTTGATGGGGAAACAAAAGCATTCTCTTTAAAATGAATAAGACAAGGTTTATCACTTCTATTCAACATTTTTTAGAGATCCTAACCAGCATAGAATGACAGGAAAAATAAAGGCAAAATTGAAAATGCTCTTATCAAGATAACAAGTACTGGTGAGGATGTGGAGAAAAAGAAACCCTCCTACACTGTTGGTGGGAATGTATACTGGTGCAGCCACTATGGAGAACAGTATGAAGGTTCTTTAAAAAACTAAAAACAGAGCTACCATATGATTCAGCAACCCCACTCTTGAGCATATATCTGGAGAAAACCATAATTTGAAAAGATACATGCACCCCAATGTTCATTGCAGTACTATTTACAATAGCCAAGACAAGGAAGCAACCTAAATGTCCATCAACAGAGGAATGGATAAAGAAAATGTGGTACATATATACAATGGAATATTATTTGCCATAATATACAATGAAATAATGCCATTTGAAGCAACATGGATGGACCTAGAGATTATCATACTAAGTGTAATAAGTCAGACGGAGAGAAAGACAAATATCATATAATATCACTTGTATGTGGAATCTAAAATGATAATACAAATAAACTTATTTACAAAACAGAAAAAGACTCACAGACTTTTTGAAAACAAACTTATGGTTACCAAAGGGGAAATGTGATGGGGGAATAATATACATGCTTCTATATATAAAATAGATAATAAAAAAGGACCTACTGTATAATACAGGGAACTCTACTAAATATTCTATAATAACCTATATGGGAAAAGAGCTTGAAAAACAATGGATATTTGTATATGTATAACTGAACCATTTGCTGTACACCTGAAACTAACACAACATTGTAAACCAACTATACCCTAATGTAAAAAAAAAAAGAAGAAATGGTACACATATATACAATGGAATATTACCATAAAAATAAATGAAATCTTGGCATTTGCAACAACATGGATGGATCTAGAGAGTATTATGCAAAGTGAAATAATTCACACAGAGAAAGACAAATACCATATGATATCACTTATATGTGGAATCTAAGAAAACACACACAAAGAAAACAAAACAAAAACAGACTCAGAGATACAGAAAACAAATGGGTGGTTGCCAGAAAGGGGGTAGGGCTGGGGGTAGGCAAAGTAAGTGAAGGAATTAAAAGTACAAACCTCAAGTTATATAATATATAAGTCACAAGGATATAATATACAGCATAAGGAATGTGACCAATAATATTTTTGCAGACATTGTTATTAGACTTTTTGTTGTAATCATTTCATAATGTATCAAATCATTATGTGGTACACCTGAAACTAGCATTATTTTGTATGTCAACTATACTTCAATTAAAAAATAAAACTTACTGCAAAGCTACAATAATCAAGACTATGTGGTTCTGATAGATTAGACATATTGACCAATGGAATAGAATGAGATTCTAAAAATAAACATATATATCTATGACCAGTTGATTTTTGATATGGGTATCTGGTCCATTCAATGGGAAAAGAAGTGTCTCTTTAACATATGGTGATAGGACAACTGAATTTCCACTGCAAAAGAATGAAGCTTGATCCCTACTTCACACCATATAAAAGAATTAACTCAAAAAGAATCAATGGCCTAAATATAAGAGCTAAAACCATTAAAATCTGAGAAGAAAACGTAGGAGTAAATCTTCATATCCTTGGATTCGGTAACAGTTTCTTAGATACAACATTAAAAGCACAAACAACAAAAGAAAAAATAGGTAAATTGGACCCCATGAAAATTAAAATGTGTGTGCATTATAAAGAAAGTAAAAAGATAACCTACAGAATAGTTAGAAAAATATTTGGAAACCATGTATCTGATAATGGATTAATTTCTTGAATATATGGAGAACTCATACAACTTAACAACAAGAAGACAAACAACCCAAACAAAAAATGGAAAAGGACTTGAACAGGCATTTCTTCAAAGAACCTATACAAATAGCCAATAAACACATAAAAGATGCTCAACATTCTAGTCATTAAGGAAATGTAAATCAAAACCACAATCATATACCACTTCACACACATTAGGATGGCTATAATCAGAAAAAAATAATAATAACAACTGTTGGTAAGGATGTGGAGGAATTGGAACACTTGTTCATTGCTAGTGGGAATGTAAAGAGATACAGATACTGTGGAAAACAGTTTGGAAGTTGCTCAAAAAACTAAACACGGAAGTACCATATGACCCAGCAGTTCTACTGCTACATATATACCCAAAATAATTGAAAACAGAGACACAAACTTTTATTTGTACCCCATTGTTCATTGCAACATTATTCACAATAGCCCAGATGGGATCAAAGTAAGTGTCCATTAACAGCATGGATAAGCAAAATGTGGTATATACATATTATGGAATATTATTCAGCTATTAAAAAAATTTAGTTCTGATATGTGGTACAACATGGATAAACCTTGAAAATATTGTGTTAAGTGAAATAAGCCAGATATAAAAGGGAAATATTATGCTTGCACTTACATAAAATATCTAGAGTAGATAAATGCATAGAGGAAGAATGTAGGTTAGTAGGGCTTGAAGTGAGAGAGAAATGCTGAGTTATTGCTTAATGGTTACAGAGTTTCTGTTTGGGGTAATGAAAAAGATTTGGAACTAGGCAATAGTCATAGTTGCACAACTTTGTGAATACAATCAATGTCAATGGCTTGCAGGTTTAAAAATGGGGTAAAATGGCAAATATTTGTTACATATATTACCAAAATAAAAAAAGATGTCACCCATAAAAGAAACTGACTCTCTTTTATAATTATTAGTTATTCAATAACAATTCCCAAAATAGTGTATTAAAAAGCAACATGCTAAAATAAGTGATACTTAATTATGTATGTTGCCTCCCAATGGGGATACTTTGAAGGCTAACACCATTTTAGCTATCCTGGTCTTGAAAATATTATCACATCTCCCTGCTTTATCCCTGCTTACTTGGAAATAAAATGTGTAATGCATGGCTGGCAGATTGACACACCAGCTGCCTTCCTAGAATGACAAGTGTTATTCCAAGATAGGCTCTGCTGCAGGCCCCACCGCAGACACATTTTCAGGGGAATGTTGTTCTTTATGAGTCACTCCACTGAATTTTCAAGTAATAATATGAAAGCACACAAGAAATGTAAAGTTCTTTAAAATGTATCAACAACTTGTAGACTTAGATTCTTTTACCTTTTCGTCACTTCTAAGCCTTGTACTGCCCCAGGACTCAGCCTCCAGGGATGTCACCTTTTCTATCTACTCTCACTCCCTATGTGACCTCATCTAGTCATATGGCTTGAAATAGCATCTATGCTCTGATGACTCCAGATTTATAGCCCAGTCATCTATTCTGAACTCCAAACTCATATATATGCTTATTCAATATTTTATATAACTTATTATTATTATATTTTATTATTTTATTGGCATATTATTTCATAGTGTTTACTTTGTTCCATGCACTATACCAAGCACTTAACATGTATTAAATCCTCATAACAATTTATTATTATTCTTATTTCACAGATGAGGAAACTGAGGACAGAAAGGTAAAGGAAATATCAGAAACTCACACAAGCAAGTAAGTGGCAAAGCTGGGATGTGCACCAGGAAGTCAGGCTGTAGAATCCATGTTCTCTGCTGGGTTGAATAATAGACATTACAAACTTAACATATGCAAAACTGAGCACTTGCTTTATCCTGAAAAGCCTATTCCTCCCTAACTCTTCCCCAAATCAGTAAATGACATATTCAGTTTACCAGTTACTTAGTTCAAAAATATTGGCTGATCCTTGAGTCTTTTCTTTCTTCTGTAGCCCACATCCAATCCATGGGCAAATCCTTCAGGATGAATCCAAAACTTTCTCACCAACTCCACTGCTACTTGGATCAAGCCACATTCACTTCTACCCTGGCCTCCTAACTGGCCCTTGAGTTTTCATTCTTACCTCTTCAGCCCGTTCTCCACATAGCAGCCAGAATGATCATTTTAAAGCATAGTTCAGATCACATTACCACTCTGCTCAAGACTCTCCCCATCTAAGTAAAATCCAAAGCCCATGCTATAACCTACATAACTTCAGGCAATCTTGTCCCTGCTGCTTTAGTGATGGTAAAAAGAATCTAGTCTCAATCTCCTTGCTTACTCCATTCTTGTCTTACTGACCACCTTGCAATTCCTGGAGCACACAAAGAGTATTCCTGCCTTTTATTTCCTCTTGCCTGTCTGGCTCTTCCTAGAGATGTCCTATGACTGCCTCCCTTTCTCTAAATCTTTGTTCAAAAATACTCTTATCAACATAACAAGTGCTGGTGAGGATGTGGAAAAAAGGGGACAACAGTGCACTGTTGGTGGGATTGTAAATAGGTACGGCCACTATGGAAAACAATATGGAGGTTCCTAAAAAAATTAAATATATAACTACTATATGATCCAGGAGTTCCACTTGAGGGTATATATCCAAAGATGAAATCATTATCTTTAAGAGATACCTGAAATCCCATGTTCACTGCAGCATTATTTACAATAACTAAGACATGAAAACAACATAAGGATCCATTGATGGATGAAAGCGTAAAAAAATGTCATATGAATATATATATATAGGGAGAGGAGGAAGATGGCAGAAGAGTAAGACACAGAGATCACCTTCCTCCCCACAGATACATCAGAAATACATCTACATGTGGAACAACTCCTACAGAACACCCACTGAATGCTGGCAGAAGACCTCAGACCTCCCAAAAGGCAAGAAACTCCCCACGTACATGGGGAGGGTAAAAGAAAAAAAGAAAAAACAGAGACAAAAGAATAGGGATGGGACCTGCACCAGTGGGAGGGAGCTGAGAAGGATGAAATGTTTCCACACACTAGGAAGGCCCTTCACGGGCGGAGACTGTGGGTGGTGGAGGGCGGAAGCTGTGGAGCCGCAGACGAGAGCGCAGCAACAGGGGTGCGGAGGGCAAAGCGGAGAGATTCCTGCACAGAGGAGTGGTCCCGACCAGCACACACCAGCCCAAGAGGCTTGCCTGCCGGGGCAGCCGGGGGCTGGGAGCTGAGGCTCCAGCTTCGGTTGGAGCACAGGGAGAGGACTGGCGGCATGAACACAGCCTGAAGGGGTTAGTGCACCATGGCTAGCCCGGAGCGAGTCTGGGAAATGTCTGGACTTGCAGAAGAGGCAAGAGACTTTTTCTTCCCTCTTTGTTTCCTGGTGCACGAGGAGAGGGGGATAAGAGCGCTGCTTAAAGGAGCTCCAGAGACAGGTGCGAGACGCGGCTAACAATGTGGACCCCAGAGGCTGGCAGGAGACACTAAGGCTGCTGCTGCCGTCACCAAGAAGCCTGTATGCAAGCACAGGTCACTATCCACACCTCCCCTCCCAGGAACCTGTGCAGCCCGCCACTTCCAGGGTCCTGTGACCCAGGGAAAACTTCCATGGAAGAACACATGGCACGCCTCAGGCAGCTGAAACATCACGCTGGCCTCTGCTGCCACAGGTTCACCCCGCATCCATACCCCTCCTTACCCCCCCAGGCTGAGTGAGCCAAAGCCACTTAATCACCTGCTCCTCTAACCCCGTCTTGTCTGGGTGAAGAACAGATGCCCTCAGGCGACCTACACGCAGAGGCGGGGCCAAATCCAAAGCGAGGCCCTGGGAGCTGTGCTAACAAAGAAGAGAAAGGGAAATTTCTCCCAGCAGCCTCAGGAGCAGTGGATTAAATCTCCACAATCAACTTGATGTAACTTGCATCTGTTGAATACCTAAATAGACAAAGAATCATCCTAAACTGAGGACGTGGACTTTGAGAGCAAGATTTATTATTTTTTTCTCTTTTCCTCTTTTTCTGAGTGCCTATGTGTATGCTTCTGGGTGAGATTTTGTCTGTATAGCTTTGCTTTCACCAATTGTCCTAGGGTTCTGTACCTCCATTTTTTTTAATTTTTACTTAAAAAAACATTTTTTCTTAATAATTGCTTTTTATTTTAATAACTTTATTTTATCCTATTTCTTTCTTTCTTCCTTTCTTTCTTTCTTTCTTTTTTCTTTCTTTCTTTCTTTCTTCCTTTCTTTCTTTCTATTGTTTCTCCCTTTTATTATGAGCCATGTGGATGAAAGGCTCTTGGTGCTCCAGCCAGCAGTAAGTGCTGTGCCTCTGAGGTGGGAGAGCCAACTTCACTACACTGGTCCACAAGAGACCTCCCAGCTCCACATAATATCAAACAGTGAAAATCTCCCAGAGGTCTCCATCTCAACACCAGCACCCAGCTCCAGTCAATGACCAGCAAATTACAGTGCTGGACACCCTATGCCAAATAACTAGCAAGATGGAAACACAACCACACCCATTAGCAGAGAGGCTGCCTAAAATCATAATAAGGCCACAGACACCCCAAAACACACCACCAGATGTGGACCTGCCCACCAGAAAGACAAGATCCAGCCTCATCCACCAGAACACAGGCACTAGTCCCCCCCATCAGGAAGCCTATACAACCCACTGAACCAAGTTTAGCCACTGGGGACAGAAACCAAAAACAATGGGAACTACAAACCTGCAGCCTGCAAAAAGGAGACCACAAAGACAGTAAGATAAGCAAAATGAGAAGACAGAAAAACACACAGCAGATGAAGGAGCAAGATAAAAACCCACCAGACCTGAAAAATGAAGAGGAAATAGGCAGTATACCTGAAAAGGAAATCAGAATAATGACAGTAAAGATGATCCAAAATCCTGGAAATAGAATAGAGAAAATGCAAGAAGTATTTAACAAGGACCTAGAAGAACTAAAGAGGAAATAAGCAACGATGAGCAACAAAATAAATGAAATTAAAAATACTCTGGAAGGGATCAATAACAGAATAACTGAGGCAGAAGAACAGATAAGTGACCTGGAAGATAAAAGAGTGGAAATAAATACTGCACAGCAGAATAAAGAGAAAAGAATTGAGGACAGTCTCAGAGACCTCTGGGACAACACTAAATGCATCAACATTCAAATTATAGGGGTCCCAGAAGAAGAAGAGAAAAAGAAAGGGACTGAGAAAATATTTGAAGAGATTATAGTTGAAAACTTCACTTATATGGGAAAGGAAATAGTTAATCAAGACCAGGAAGCACAGAGAGTCCCATACAGGATAAATCCAAGGAGAAATAAGCCAACACACATATTAATCAAACTATCAAAAATTAAATACAAAGAAAAAATATTAAAAGCAGCAAGGGAAAAACAACAAGTAACACACAAGGGAATCTCCATAAGGTTAACAGCTGATCTTTCAGCAGAAACTCTGCAAGCCAGAAGGGACTGACAAGACATATTTAAAGTGCTGAAGGAGAAAAACCTACAACCAAGATTACTCTCCCCAGCAAGGATCTCATTCAGATTTGATGGAGAAATTAAAACCTTTACAGAGAAGCAAAAGCTGAGAGAGTTCAGCACCACCAAACCAGCTTTACAACAAATGCTAAAGGAACTTCTCTAGGTAAGAAACACAAGAGAAGAAAAAGACCTATAATAACAAACACAAAACAATTAAAAATATGGGAATAGGAACATACATATTGATAATTACCTTAAATGTAAATGGATTAAATGCTCCCACCAAAAGACACAGACTGGGGCTTCCCTGGTGGTGCAGTGGTTGAGAGTCGACCTGCCGATGCAGGGGACACAGGTTCATGTCCCAGTCTGGGAAGATCCCACATGCCACTGAGCAGCTGGGCCTGTGAGCCATGGTGCTAAGACTGCGCGACTGGAGCCTGTGCTCCGCAATGGGAGAGGCAACAGCAGTGAGAGGTCTGTGTACCGCAAGAAAAAAAAAAAAAAGACACAGACTGGCTGAATGGATACAAAAACAAGACCCATATATATGCTGTCTCCAAAGACCCACTTCAGACCTAAGGACACATACAGACTGAAAGTGAGGGGATGGAAAAAGTTATCCCATGCAAAAGGAAATCAAAAGAAAGCTGGAGTAGCAATTCTCATATCAGACAAAATAGACTTAAAATAGAGACTGTTACAAGAGACAAACAAGGACACTACATAATGATCAAGGGATCAATCCAAGTAGAAGATATAACAATTGTAAATATTTATCCACCCAACATAGGAGTATGTCAATACATAAAGCAAATACTAACAGCCATAAAAGGGGAAATTGACAGTAACACATTCATAGTAGGGGACTTTAAAACCTCACTTTCACCAATGGACAGATCTTCCAAAATGAAAATAAAAAAGGAAACACAAGCTTTAAATGATACATTAAACAAGATGGACTTAATTGATATTTATAGGACATTCCATCCAATAACAACAGAATACACATTTTTCTCAAGTGCTCATGGAACATTCTCCAGGATAGATCATATCTCGGGACACAAATCAAGCCTTGGTAAATTTAAGAAAATTGAAACGGTATCAAGTATCTTTTCCGGGCTTCCCTGGTGGCGCAGTGGTTGGGAGTCCGCCTGCCGATGCAGGGGACACGTGTTCGTGCCCCGGTCTGGCGCGGAGCGTCTGGGCCCATGGGTCATGGCCGCTGGGCCTGCGCGTCTGGAGCCTGTGCTCCGCAGCGGGAGAGGCCACAGCAGTGAGAGGCCCGCATACAGCAAAAAAAAAAAAAAAAGTATCTTTTCCGACCATAACACTATAAGACTAGATATCAATTACAGGAAAAGATCTGTAAAAAGTACAAACACATGGAGGCTAAACAATACACTACTTAATAACGAAGTGATCACTGAAGAAATCAAAGAGGAAATAAAAAAATACCTAGAAACAAATGACAATGGAGACACAATGACCCAAAACCTATGGGATGCAGCGAAAGCAGTTCTAAGAGGGAAGTTTATAGCAATACAATCCTACCTTAAGAAACAAGCTAACATTGCACCTAAAGCAATTAGAGAAAGAAGAACAGAAAAACCCCAAAATTAGCAGAAGGAAAGAAATCATAAAGATCAGATCAGAAATAAATAAAAAAGAAATGAAGGAAATGATAGCAAAGATCAATATATCTAAAAGTTGATTCTTTGAGAAGATAAACAAAATAGATAAACCATTAGCCAGACTCATCAAGAAACAAAGGGAGAAGACTCAAATCAATAGAATTAGAAATGAAGAAGGAGAAGTAACAACTGACACTGCAGAAATACAAAAGATCATGAGAAATTACTACAAGCAACTCTATGCCAATAAAATGGACAACCTGGAAGAAGTGGACAAATTCTTAGAAATGCACAACCTGCCAAGACTGAACCAGGAAGAAATAGAAAATATGAACAGACCAATCACAGCAGTGAAATTGAGACTGTGATTAAAAATCTTCCAACAAACAAAAGCCCAGGACCAGATGGCTTCACAGGCGAATTCTATCAAACATTTAGAGAGAGCTAACACCTATCTTTCTCAAACTCTTCCAAAATATAGCAGAGGGAGGAACACTCCCAAACTCTTTCTTCGAGACCACCATCACCCTGATACCTAAACCAGACAAAGATGTCCCAAAGAAAGAAAACTACAGGCCAATATCACTGATGAACATAGATGCAAAAATCCTCAACAAAATATTAGCATACAGAATCCAACAGCACATTAAACAGATCATACACCATGAGCAAGTGGGGTTTATTCCAGAAATGCAAGGATTCTTCAGTATGTGCAAATCAATGTGATAAACCATATTAACAAATTGAAGGAGAAAAACCATCTGATCATCTCAATAGATGCAGAGAAAGCTTTCAACAAAATTCAACACCCATTAATGATAAAAACCCTGCAGAAAGTAGGCATAGAGGGAACTTTCCTCGACATAATAAAGGCCATATATGACAAACCCACAGCCAATATCATCCTCAATGGTGAAAAACTGAAAGCATTTCCACTAAGATCAGGAACAAGACAAGGTTGCCCCCTCTCGCCACTCTTATTCAACATAGTTTTGGAAGTTTTTGCCACAGCAATCAGAGAAGAAAAAGAAATAAAAGCAATCCCAATCGGAAAGAAAGAAGTAAAGCTGTCACTGTTTGTAGATGACATGATACTATACATAGAGAATCCGAAAAGTGCTACCAGAAAACTACTAGAGCTAAACAATGAATTTGGTAAAGTAGCAGGATACAAAATTAATGCACAGAAATCTCTGGCATTCCTATACACTAATGATGAGAAATCTGAAGATGAAATCAAGAAAACACTCCCATTTACCATTGCAACAAAAAAATAAAATATCTAGGAATAAACCTACCTAAGAATACATAAGACCTGTATGCAGAAAATTATAAGACACTGATGAAAGAAATTAAAGATGACTCAAATAGATGGAGAGATATACCATGTTCTTTGATTGGAAGAATCAACATTGTGAAAATGACTCTACTAGCCAAAGCAATCTACAGATTCAATGCCATCCATATCAAACTACAACTGACATTTTTCACAGAACTAGAACAAAAAATTTCACAATTTGTATGGAAACACAAAAGACCCCGAATAGCCAAACCAATCTTGAGAATGAAAAATGGACCTGGAGGAATCAGGCTCCCTGATTTCAGACTATACTACAAAGTTACAGTAATCAAGACAGTCTGGTACTGGCACAAAAAGAGAAATATAGATCAATAGAACAGGATAGAAAGACCAGAGATAAACCCATGCACATATGGTCACCCTATCTTTGATAAAGGAGGCAAGAATATACAGTGGAGAAAAGACAGCCTCTTCAATAAGTGGTGCTGGGAAAACTTGACAGGTACATGTAAAAGTATGAGATTAGATCACTCCCTAACACCATACACAAAAATAAGCTTCAAATGGATTAAAGACCTAAATGTAAGGCCAGAAACTATCAAACTCTTAGAGGAAAACATAGGCTGAACACTCTATGACATAAATCACAGTAAGATCCTTCATGACCCACCTCCCAGAGAAATGGAAATAAAAACAAAAATAAACAAATGGGACCTAATGAAACTTCAAAGCTTTTGCACAGCAAGGGAAACCATAAAGAAGACCAAGAGACAACCCTCAGAATGGGAGGAAATATTTGCAAATGAAGCAACTGACAAAGGATTAATCTCCAAAATTTACAAGCAGTTCATGCAGCTCAATAACAAAAAAACAAACAACCCAATCCAAAAATGCACAGAAGAGCTAAATAGACATTTCTCCAAGGAAGATATACAGATTGTCAACAAACACATGAAAGAATCCTTAATGATCCTTAACATCATTAATTGTTAGAGAAATGCAAATCAAAACTACAATGAGATATCATCTCACACCAGTCAGAATGGCCATCATCAAAAAATGTAGAAACAATAAATGCTGGAGAGGGTGTGGAGAAAAGGGAACAGTCTTGCACTGCTGTTGGGAATGTGACTTGATATAGCCACTATGGAGAACAGTATGGAGCTTTCTTAAAAAACTACAAATAGAACTACCATATGACCCATTAATCCCACTACTGAGCATGTACCCTGAGAAAACCATAATTCAAAAAGTGTCATGGGGCTTCCCTGGTGGCGCAGTGGTTGAGAGTCCGCCTGCCGATGCAGGGGACACGGGTTCGTGCCCCGGTCTGGGAGGATCCCACATGCCGCGGAGCGGCTGGGCCCGTGAGCCATGGCCGCTGAGCCTGCGCGTCCGGAGCCTGTCCTCCGCAACGGGAGAGGCCACAACAGTGAGAGGCCCGCGTAACGCATAAAAAAAAAAAAAAAAAAAAAAAAAAAAAAAAAAAAAAGTGTCATGTACCAAAGTATTCATTGCAGCTCTATTTACAATATCCAGGAGATGGAAGCAACCTAAGTGTCCATCATCAGATGAATGGATAAAGAAGATGTGGCACATATATACAATAGAATATTACTCAGCCATAAATAAAAACGAAGTTATTTGTAGTGAGGTGGATGGACCTAGAATCTGTCATACAGAGCGAAGTAAGTCAGAAAGAGAAAAACAAATACCGTATGCTAACACATATATATATATATGGAATCTAAGGGGGAAAAAAAGGTAATGAAGAACTAGGGTTAAGACAGGAATAAAGGCACAAACCTACTAGAGCATGGACTTGAAGATATGGTGAGGGGAAAGTTAAGCTGTGACAAAGTGAGAGAGTGGCATGGACATATATACACTAGCAAAAGTAAAATAGATATCTAGTGGGAAGCAGCTGCGTAGCACAGGGAGATCAGCTCGGTGCTTTGTGACCACCTAGAGGGGTAGGATAGGGAGGGTGGGAGGGAGGGAGATGCAAGAGGGAAGAGATATGGGAACATATGTATATGTATAACTGACTCACTTTGTTATAAAGCAGAAACCAACACACTATTTCAAAGCAATTATACTCCAATAAAGATGTTAAAAATATTATATATATATATATATATATATATATATATATATATAAAGCCACACAGAAAAAGGAAATCCTGCCATTTGCCACATCATGGATGGACTCTTTCTTTCTGGATGTATCCTACACTCTGCTAAGTGTAATACGTCAGATGGAGAAAGACAAATATCATACAATCTCACTTATATGCGGACTCTAAACTCATAGAAAAAGAATAGGTTGGTGGTTTCCAGGAGCTGCAGGGTGGGTGAAGGTATGAGGGGAATAGGGAGATGTTGGTCAAAGGTACAAACTTCCAGATATAAGGCCAAACAGTTCTGAGAATCTAATGCACAGCACAGTGACTATAGTTAACAGTACTGTATTATATGCTTGGAAGTTGCTAAGAGGGTAGATCTTAAAAGTTCTCTCCACAAAAAGTGGTAATTATGTGACGTGCTGGGTGTGTTAATTAACCTTATCATGGCAATCATTTTTCAATATATTTGTGTACCTAATCATCATCATTTTGTACACTTTAAACTTACACACTGCAATATGTCAACTATATCTCAATAGATCTGGAAAAATGCTCTTATCAGAGAGCATTTTCTGATATCCTATATAAATTAGTACCTCCATGCCCCATCCCTGTCACTCTCTATCCTCCTTAACTTCCAAAGATTTGGTTGCAAATAGTCTTTTGAGAAGATGATCCCAGGAAGCACCGTGACAAAGTGAGGAGAGGCTGAAAAGGCAGGAAAGCCAATGAAAAATTCAGTAATGAATGGGTCCCCGCAGTGGGCAACTGGGGCTCGAGCCCGCTGGGAGCTACTTACCCTTGAAAGTGTGTGGAGCACAGCTCAGAACTTCCCACAGATGGACCAGGAAGCTAGGAAATTTCTCCACCAACAATGTACCTCACTGCTCCAGGGTTGCTCCTGGAGTTTTACCTTCCCCACACTTCTGTCAGGCCCCACTTGTGGGTGGAGATACTCCAATGTCCAGAGAATGTCCTGAAGCAGAGAGACACAGGAGGCATTCCAGCCTGAAAGGGGACCGACAAGGTAGCCTGCAGGAGTATTTACAGGACAGTAAGAGTGTCTGGGGGCTTCCCTGGTGGTGCAGTGGTTGAGAGTCCGCCTGCTGATGTAGGGGACACGGGTTCGTGCCCCAGTCCGGGAAGATCCCACATGCCGCGGAGCGGCTGGGCCCGTGAGCCATGGCCGCTGAGCCTGCATGTCCGGAGCCTGTGCTCCGCAACGGGAGAGGCCACAACAGTGAGAGGCCCGCGTACCGCAAAAAAAAAAAAAAAAAAAAAAAGAGTGTCTGCCACACCTGCGCAGGTGTATCAGAGAGCAAATCCCAATTCTGCCTAGGTGTTATTATACCACTAGCCTAATGCGCTCCACTTTGGACCTGAAATTTATGCACAATTCTTGGACCCACCTATTCCTCACATCCTACAACCCAGCTAGTCTTCTCCATGGGCTTATTTTTATTTACCCAGTTTGGTTCACTCATTTCTTCAGCAAATATTTGTGAAGTTTGTTATTTGTGTTCAGTTGAGGGATAGGAACACAATGATGAATAAAGCACAGTTTTGTCCTCAAGAATTCTGTTCACAGGTTAGTAGGAAAGACACAAGTAGACCAACAATGTTGATACTGTTTGAGGAGACTGTGCAATGGAAATGGGTAGAAAGGGAAGCAACTGCAGACAACAAAACCCGATGAATTGTACTTTAAAAACTTGTGAATCGTATGCAAATTACACCTCAATAAAGCTACCAATAAATAAATTTAAGTTATCAAACAGTTAGGGAAAAAAAAGAGATAAGCAGTTAGACCTTGGCACCACTATTCTAATGTATCACTTTATACCCCAGTATCCATAGAACTCTGCTAAAACACAATTTTGAGGCTAAAACATGAATGCTGTGCTAGAAAAACGTTTCTAAGGCTTTAGGATGCATCTGAATCACATGGGAGGGTTGTTAAAACACAGATAGCCAAGCCCTGACCCTACAATTTCTGATTCAATAGGTTAGGGGTGAGGCCCGATAATTTGCATTTCTGAGAGTTTCCTCAGTGATGCTCCTGCCACTGTTCACGGTGTACATTTTGAGTACCACTGCTCTATAGAGAATATATTGCTAAGGAAATTCATTCCAGTCACAGTGTGAGACAGACTGCAGAATGCAACTCCCATACATAAATAGTACGTGAATGCTTATTTTTATTTAAAAAGTTGCCCTGCAGCATAAGGGAGATACTGGAGTGCTGCTCTGTTTCTTGATATGGGTGGTGGGTGTATGGGCATGTTCACTTGATGAAATTTATAATTTGTGTACATTTCAGTATGTGCTACAATTGAATAAAACATTTACTTTAATAAAAGAGAAAATAAGGAATGTATGGTTCATTTCTATTCAAGCAGCCCCTTGGTTCAAGGGCTTCTGGACATGTTGTATGTATGCTTTATTTAGGAGTTCTGATAACCTGGTGTAAGAAGACGTCAACTTTCATGAACTTTCACGAAGGATGTTTAGCCATATGTCCTTGCCTCTGACACTACTATATGATCCAAGAAGGTGTGATGTTCTTGAGGCTTTGCAAAGGAGAAACAGAAAATTAACTAAACACACTTGTTTCAGACTCTTAGAGTAGTAGAGGAGATTGGTGTTTGCTAATGGAAAAATACAGCCCAGAAGGAGCAGTCAGTTGCATTTCTAACATTAAACGGCAATTGCAAACAGTGTTTCGTGCAGCCACTGAGCAATTTCTGGAGATTTGCACTGAATTTCTTCTTTTCACATTCTTTTCAAGAGGTACTTTGCCATGGGAGCATTTCCAAGAATTGGAGAATCACAATAGTCACAAATACTGTTGGCCTGAAGAATTTTTGACACTTGAATTGCTGTAGGAATTAGTACATTAGAAGAACACCTAAGTCAGTGTGTGAGGCTGTGTGCTACCAGAAAAGGAACATCGGCCTCCAGTGGCACCTTTAAATTACCCAGCACTGTGGGGCACGAGGCAGGAGAATTCTCTGCATTCTGTTTACTATGCAATTGTTTACAGTTATGAGACGTCATTTTTTTCTCCCTTTTGGCGTTTAGCAGCAGCTCCACTGAGGTTATAATAATTGTACTGAGCATGTGTTCAGTGTGGTGCCATTGCCAAAGCCTTTACATATTGTGAGTTATACTGAACAGAATTTCTGTGAGTCCAGCTCCTGCACTTCCTGTTCTGTGTGGGAGGTTAGAGCTCAGCTTTGGAGAAGTGGTAATTAGTGTGATGTGCCTTGATCACCCCCTGGTGTTGGGTCTGTGGAATAGCAATAACATCTGTCCTTTGTGTCTCGTCAAAGAAAATCAGTGAAAGCAAAAGGTGGATTGATCAACTTGGACTGCTGTGCATAAGAAATCCAAGAGATTATATCACCACATAAATAGCCTGTGAGTGATGGAGCAGGGGAGAAGAAAAAGCTCAGATGTAAGACAATCCTTGTCTATAAGACCACTAGTCATTTCCAGGGACCTGAAAGATGAGAATCTTTCAGATGCTCAGTCAGTCATGTGGCACAGGACACATTTGAGTGCGTGGGGAACATTGCCTTCCAGGATGCCCCAGTGGGAACACCGGGGGTGGCACCAGTTGTGGGATTGTATCTGCTGCTGCAGGCTTCAGAGTGGTAGCTGAAAGGATGGCTGAAAGGAGTGAATCCCATCTGAAAATAAACAAAATAAAATAAAGTCAGTAGCTCATACTTCTGTTTATACATCAAACTATAGATTTAGGTAGATAATTACTACCAAGGTTTGGATCTGACTTTAGCCACTAATTTCCGATCACTTGCATACTGAGGGTGCCTTAGCCAGGAAAGTCTCAGTAATGTCTTCAGCGTGGTATTGTTCCAGAATGCCATTGCCATACTGGATCTATGTCTTAAGTTTTCTTTGTTTATGTCTTACATTGATATGTCTATTTCCTGGCATTAATACATAAATTGTAAAGGTCTCCAGCTGCTTTCAGCCCTAACTAAACAGAGCTAAAAAGGTAACTTACATGTTCTGTTGTTATTGCTATTTCTGCTTCTGATTCCAGTTGCACTGAGATACACACCTCACAAGGCACAAAATGTGGAACTCCATATTGGGACCCCCAGAACCTGGCAGGTCTGGAGCCTGTGCTACATCTCCAGCTTCATCGTACTCCTTTTCTCCAATACATCAGCCACATTGTCCTCTTTCTTTTCCTTAACATACCAAGCTGCCTCCCATTGTGGGCCCTTTACACATTCTGTTGTTCTATTTGAAATGTCTTGTTTTTATCCCCCATAGCATCCATATTGTTCATTCTTAGTGGTTAAAATAATACATTCTGAAATCGGAGTGCCTGTTTCAATCCTGGCCCCCCAGTTATTGGCTGTGTACTTTGGCCAATTTACTTCAATTCGCTGGGCTCTTTTCCTTATCTATAAATGTTACTCTTAATACGACTTCAAGGGTTTGTTGTGGGGATTACATGACAATACCTGCATAACACTTACAATATCTGGCACATAGTAAAGCTGAATATATGTCAGCTCTTATTACTCATTCTTTATACCAACTCACATGTCACTTCCTCATGAAAGCCTCCTCTGATCTCTGGCTGAGGTTAGATTCCTTTGTTATGTGTTCTCAGAAGACTTCTATCTTGTCTTTGAAGCACTGATCTAATCTGAAACTTCAATTCCTTGTTTCATGGACATCTTGCCAGTGTAGAATGTCAGTTCCAGGAGAGCGGAGGCCATGTCTATCTTTCCTTATCTTCAGGGTCAGTAAACACTTGTTAGTTATTAGTTGAATGACTCTCTAAATCCCTCTGAAAGCCTTTGCTCAGCAGGAAATAGGGCGTGGAAAAGGAAGGCACCTCTCTACACTAGAGGCTGAGATGAGAACATGGTCTAGACTCAAATACTCTTCCTCTCTGGTTATTTCCAATCTTCCAATCTGTAGCAGTCAGGCTCAAGAGCTGCCGTCTTACAACTAAAAAGTGCCTTGTTGGGGGGCTGTGAGGCTTTTGCTATTTAACCGTTTGGGGTTCAGAATGCATGAGTTACATGTGCCTTCTGACAACCGGATTTCTGGGGCAGCCTGACCTTAGAGCTGTGGGATGAGGCTGAAACTGCCCAGTGTGTGGATTTTGCTCTTGGGATCCCTTTTTATAGTCATGTCATCCCTCTCAACCATAAATGGTAATTGTTCTCTCCTCCAGTTAAACTGACTGCTCACTTGTTTCTACCTCCTCAGGTCCCCCAAACCATTCAGAAACAGCCGCTTGAAAAAGTCACAAGACTTAGACTAATTCAACAGCTATTTTATGTGAGCTTTGGCTTTGGATTTTTAATCATATTTATTCATTCCTTCGTATAGACTGACCCAGCTATTGCATCCAGAATATGGTTAGTGCTGATGAAATTCTTGTTTCAAATAAATAATATGTTGACCCCAAAGGGAATGGGATGCTGGGGAAAATAAATCCAGGCTAAAGCATGCAGACTCCCAGTTTTGAGGGCCATCAGTCCACTTCCCTAAAGCATCCCCATGGGGAATCCCTTGTGGTCTTATGGGGAACAAGAGCAAAGGCTGAGGCCTTTGTGACATCTGAGTAGAACCCAGGAATTTAAGTATCTGAGTACTTATCCTCTAATCAGCCCATGACTAGAAAAGGACCTAAGACATAAGAAGCACCAATAAATGTTTAATAAATTAATTAAAGTCCTTTACATTATAATCTTACATGTTTTTATGATAGTTTTTACAGTGAGATTATCATCTGCCTCATCAAAATAATGTGTATGAAATGACTGCTGAGTGTACTATGCTAAGTTTGCAAAGGCAATATCAAATTTAATTTTCACAATTCTATGAAATAGGTGCTATCAGTATCCACATCTTACACATGAGCAGTCTGAGGCTTACAAAGTTAAGTTGTTTACCCATGGTTACTCTATGAAAACACAGATCAGTGTAACTCCAAGGTCTACATTTCTAACTACTTGGTTATAAGTAGCCTATGCATTACAGTAACTACCATAAAAAGTTGGAATTTGATTAAAATGATTTTATTGCTGAATGTTTCTTTGCTTTCATTAACAGCTAAATTGGTGTAAAAAATGTAAGACTTTTCAGGTCAATAGTTATCATTCCCCGTTAAAATCATCAAGGTGGATGGAGACATCAAGATAGGAGAGTAGGAGGATGCTGGGCTCCCTTCCCCTCAAAAACACATCAAATTCCATATATATGTGTTAGCATACGGTATTTGTTTTTCTCTTTCTGACTTACTTCACTCTGTATGACAGACTCTAGGTCCATCCACCTCACTACAAATAACTCAATTTCGTTTCTTTTTATGGCTGAGTAATATTCCATTGTATATAAGTGGCACACCTTATTTATCCATTCATCTGTCAATGGACACTTAGGTTGCTTCCATGTCTTGGCTATTGTAAATAGAGCTGCAATGAACATTGTGGTACATGACTAAATGGTTCTGAAGAACCTAAGGACAGGAGAGTAATAAAGCAGACATAGAGAATGGACTTGAGGACAGGGGAAGGGGGAAAGGTAAGCTGGGACAAAGTGAGAGAGTGGCATGGATATATACACTACCAAATGTAAAATAGATAGCTAGTGGGAAGCAGTCACATAGCACAGGGAGATCAGCTTGGTGCTTTGTGACCACCTAGAGGGGTGGGATAGGGAGGGTGGAAGGGAGAGAGACACAAGAGAGAAGAGATATGGGAACATATGTATATGTATAACTGATTCACTTTGTTATAAAGCAGAAACTAACATACCATTGTAAAGCAATTATACTCCAATAAAGATGTTAAAAAAAACACAACACATCAAAACTACAATGACATGTGGAATGACTCTTACTGAAATTGACCTGAGGACTAGCAAAACAGATCTTCTACAACCAAGGCTGTAAATATCCACCTGGAGTCTGATAGGAAGGGAGGAAAAGCAATCTGGTCAGGACCTGCACCCTTAGCAGGGGACACAGAAGAAGAAGGATATCACATGCTGAGGGATCCTCGCTGGGAAGAAGAGGTTCAAGCTACATAATAGACACCCCAGCCCTAGGGTCCAACACTGTGAGGATGAGTCCCCTTGGTCTGAAAACCAATGGGACTTAGCAGGAGGGCTGTAAGAAACTGAGACTCTGCTCTCAAAGAGCTTGCACAGTCTTTCTTACTCCCCATCACAGAGCAGAGACAGCAGATTAAAAACTGCTAGGGTCTCTGGATGGCCAGCCAGGAATACCCCAGCATGCCTCCCAACAAACACTGGGCTCCTGCTTCATCCCCTCTTGCTCTGGCACCACTCCCCATTAAGGCGGCTGCATTGCCAATGAGAATGCACATGCCTGGAAGGAAAGAAGCTGGCTCAGACCCAACCATGTCTCTGTCCAGGGCAGGGGCAGCCATTGCTAGTGCCTGCTTTGCTACACACACTCAGGAGGGAGCAACACTAGCCCCAGGGTGAGATCACCACTGACAGAGCTCCCATCCCTGTGCACTCTTGGAAGGGAGTGAGGCTATCTTCATGACAACCAAGGAGGAGACTGCCAACACAACCAAGAGAAACCCAACTACGTCAGGGAATTCTGCTGTAGCCCTTTGGGCCCCAACTACACTCCTGATAGCCATTGAGCATAGAAGCCCCAGTTTGCAACTAGCTCTGGCTCTGGACCTTCCAACTCCAATCTACTCCCCCCACCAAGGCAGTGGCTAAGAGCTCACCCTGGGGGAAGACATGGCCCATGCTTGCTTCAGATCCAGCTTTTCCACCAATGCCACTGGGCACATGCAGACTGCATAGGGACACTCCCATACAAGGACATACATTCTAGATGGAGATTGGTGACTTTTTCACCTAATTTCATAGAGAGAGAGAAAGTTAAACAAAAGGAGGTGACAGAGGAATATGTTTCAAATGAAAGAACAAGAAAAAACCAGATGAAAACCTTAATGAAACAGAGAAAAATAAATTACCTGTTAAAGAATTCAATGCAATAATACTAATAATAATGCTAACTGAACTGGGGAAAATATTATATGAATACAGTAAGAATTTTAACAGAGAACTAGAAAACATAAAAATGAACTGGTCAGAATTGAAGAATACAATAACTGAAAGGAAATATACACTAGAGGGAATTAACAGCAGATTAGATGTTACAGAAGAATGTTTAAGTGATCTGGAAGAATGAATGATGGAAATTACCTAATAAGAACAGCAAAGAGAAAAACAAATTTTAAAAAGTAAAGATAAGGGACCTCTCAACAACATCAAGCGTACTAACACTCACATTATAGGTGGTCCTAGAAGGAGAAGAGAGAAAAGTGTAAAAAATATATTTGGTAAATTATGGCTGAAAATTTTCTGAACCTGAAAAAGGTAACAGATAATCAGGTACAGGAATCAAACAAGAGTTCCAAGCAAGATGAACCCAAAGAGACCTACACCAAGATATATCATAATTAAAATTTCAAATGTTAAAGAGAGAATGCTAAAGGCAGCAAGAGAAAAACAAAGAGTAACATTCAAAGGAATACCCATAAGGCTACCAACTGATTTTTCAGCAGAAATTTTGCAGTCAGAAGGGAATGGCATAATATATTTAAAGTGCTGAAGGGAAAAAAATCTACAACCTAGGATACTCTACCCAACAATATTATCATTCAGAACTGAAGGGGACATAAAGGGCTTCCTAGATAGTCAAGAACTAAAAGACTTCATCACCATAAGCTGACCTTACAAGAAATGAAAAAGAAAATACTACAACAAGAAATAATAAATTATACAAAGGGGAAAATCCCACTGGTAAAGGCTGTGGTCAACCACTTAAATAAACTAGTATGAAGGTTAAAAGATAAAAATTGTAAAATCAACATATATGAACTCCATAGTAACCACAAGTCAAAAACCTACAATAAATATATAATACAAAACTAGTGAGAAAGTAACACAAGCATACCACTAAAGAAAATTATTAAACCACAAAGGAAGAGAATAAAAGAGAAGAAAACAACAGAGAAGAACTACAAAAACAAACAGATAACAAAATGGTAATAAGTACATACCTATTAATAAATTACTTTAAATGCCAATGGACTAAGGGCTCCAATCAAAAGACATAGGTAGGCTGATTGCATAAAAACAACACCCATCTGTATGGTGCCTGTATGAGACTCAGTTCAGAGTTAAAGACACACAGAGACGAAAAGTGAGGGGATGGAAAAACAATATTTCATGCAAATAGAAATGGCAAGAAAGCTGGGGTAGCAAAACTTATGTTAAACAAACAAAATAGACTTTAAAACAAAGTCTATAATAGAATTGGGTGATTGGGACTGACATGTATACACTGATGTGTATAAATCTGTTGACTAATAAGAACCTGCTGTATAAAAAAGTAAATTAAATTAAAAAATTTTAAAAGTCTATAATAAAAGATAAAAAGCAACATTATATAATGATAAAAGTGTCAATATAAGCAGAGAATATAAAGTTTGTAAACATATATACACCCAGTAAAGGAGCACCTAAATATATAAAGCAAACATTAACAGACATAAAGGGAGAAATTGGCAATAATACAATAATATCAGGGGACATTAACCAACCACTTACATCAATGTGCAGATTATCCAGACAGAAACTAAGGTAACAGTGGCCTTAAATGTCACATTAAACCAGTTGGACTTAATAGATATCTACAAGATATTCCCTCCCCAAACAGTACAATACACATTCTTTTCAAGTGCACAAGTGACGTTTTCCAGAATAGATCACATGCTAGGCCACAAAACAAGTCTCAACTAATTGAAGAGGATAAAAATTATACCAAACTTCTTTTCCAATCACAATGGTATAAAACTAGAAATCAATTACAGTAAGAGAAATGGGAAAAAACAAACACATGGGGACTAAACAACATGCTACTAAAAAACCAATGGGTCAATGAAGAAATCAAAGAGGAAATCAGGAAATACCTTGTGACCAATGAAAATAAAAACACAATTTTCAAAATCTATAGGACACAGCAAAAGCAGTCCTAAGAGGAAAGTTTATAGAGATACAGGCCTACCTCAAAAAATAAGAAAAATCCCAAATAAACAGTGTAATGTAACTTCTAAAGGAATTAGAAAAAGAAGAATGAATAAAGCCCAAAGTCAGCAGAAGGAAGGAAACAATAAAGATCAGAGAGGAAATAAAAGAGAGACCCCCCCAAAAAATAAAAAAAGAAAGAAAATATCAATAAAACCAAGAGCTGTTTGGGGTTTTTTTGTTTTGTTTTGTTTTGCTTTTTAAAGATTTAGAAAATTGTTAAGCATTTAGTCTGGCTCCTTAGGGGAAAAAAGAGAGAGGACCCAAATAAACAAAATAAGAAATGAAAGAGGAGAAATCACAACCAATATCACAGAAATATAAGCAATCATATGAGAATACTACAGTTATATGCCAAAAAATTGGATAACCTAGAAGAAATGGATAAATTTCTAGAAACATACAATCTTCCAAGACTGAATCAGGAAGAAATAAAATAATATGAACAGATCAATCACTACTATTGAAATTAAATCAGTAATCAAAAAACTCCCAACAAACAAAAGTCCAGGCCAGCATAGCTTCACAGGGAAATTCTACCAAACCTATAAAGAAGAGCTAATGCCTATGCTTCTCAAAGTATTTCAAAACATTGAAGAGAAGGGAACACACCAAAATTTATTCTACAAGGCCATGATTACTCTGATAAAAAATCAAACAAAGATACTAAAAAAAAGAAATTACAGACCAATATCCCTGATGAATATAGATGCAAAAATTCACAACAAGGTATTAGCATACTGAACTCAACAATATATAAAATTGATCATATACCATGATCAAGGGAGATTTATTCCAGGGAAGCAAAAATGGTTCAGTACACTCAAATCATTCAATGTGATACAGCACATTAACAAAATGAAGGATAAAAATCACATTATAATCTCAATAGATGCAGAAAATACATTTGACAAAAATTCAACATCCATTCCTGATAAAAAACTCTTTAAAAAGTTGGTATAGAGGGAACTAATCTCAACATAATAAAGGCCATTTATGACAAACCTAGAGCTAACATCATACTCAATGGTGAAAAACTGAAAGCCCTTCCTCTAAAATCAGGAACAAGGATGCCAACTCTTGCCATTTCTTTTCAACATAGTATTGGAAGTCCTAGTCACAGCAATCTGACAAGAAAAAGAAACAAAATGCATACAAAATTGGAAAGGAAGAAGTAAAACTGTCACTATTTGCAGATGGCTTGATACTATATATAGAAAACCCTAAAGTCTCCACCAAAAAAAAAAAAAAAAACTTTTAGAGCTAATAAACAAATTCAGTAAAATTGCAGGATACGAAATTAATATACAGAAATCTGTTTTCTCTCTACACTAATAACAAACCATCAGAAAGAGAAAGCAAGAAAACAATCCCATTTATGATTGTATCAAAAAGAATAAAATACCTGGGAATAAACTTAACCAAGGAGGTGAAATATCTATAGTCTGAAAACTATAAAACATTGATGAAGGAAACTGAGGATGAAAGAAATAAATGGAAAGATATCTCATGTTTATAAATTAGAAGCATTAATATTGTTGAAATATCCATACTGCCCAAATCAATCTGAGGATTTAATGCAAACCCTATTAAAATACCCATGACATGTTTCACAGATTTAGGAAAAATAATTCCAAAATTTCTATGGAACTCAAATAGTCAAAGCAATCTTGAGAAAAAGAAAAAAGCTGAAGGTATTATACTCTCTGACTTCAGATTATACTACAAATCTACAATAATCAAAGCTCAATAGTACTAGCACAAAAATATACACATAGAACAATGGAACAGAATAAAGAGTCCAGAAATAAACCCATACACAAGTGGTAAATTAATCAATGACAAAGAGGAAAAAACTATACAATGGGGAAAAGACAGTCTCTTCAATGTGTGGTGTTGATAAAACTGGACAGCTACATGTAAAAGAATGAAATTAGGATATGTTCTCATGCCATTTACAGAAATACACTTAAAATAGATTAACCTAAATATAAACAAGAGATCATAAAACTAGAAAAAAACAGGCAGTACATTATTTGACATGTCTTATCAAAATTTTTTGAATCTGTCTCTTCAGACATGGGAAATAAAATAAAAAGTAAACAAATGGAACCTAATTAAATGTAAAACCTTTTGCATAGTGAACGAAACCACTAACAAAATGAAAAGACAGCCTACTGAATGGAAGAAGTTATTTACAAATGTCATGTCTGATAAGGGGTTTAATATCCAAAATATACAAAGAACTCATACAACTCAATATCAGAAAACAAACCACCTGATTAAAAAATGGACAGAAGACCTGAATAGGCATTTTTCCAAAGAAGATATACAGATGGCCAACAGACACATGAAAAGATACTCAACATCACTACCATCAGGGAAATGCAAATGAAAACTACAATGAGATATCATTTCACATCTGTCAAAATAGCTATCATCTAAAAGACAACTAATAGGGTTTCCCTGGTGGTGCAGTGGTTAAGAATCCATCTGCCATCGCAGGGGACACAGGTTCGAGCCCTGGTCCGGGAAGATCTCACATACAGTGGAGCAAGTAAGCCTGTGTGCCACAACTACTGAGCCTGTACTCTGAGGACCATGCTCTGCAACAAGAGAAGCCACCACAATGAGAAGCCCACGCACAGCAATGAAGAGTAACCACCACTCTCCACAACTAGAGAAAAGCCCGCACTCAGCAATGAAAACCCAATGCAGCCAAAAATAAGGAAAATAAATAAATTTACTAAATAAATAAAAGACAACTAATAATATATGTTGGCAAAGAAGTAGAGAAAAGGTGAACTAGTTCACTGTTGTTTGGAATGTAAATTGGTGCAGCCACTATGGAAAACATTATGGAGGTTTCTCAAAAAATTAAATATTATAAAACTACCATATGATCCAGGTATTTCACTCCTGGGTATATACCCAAAGAAAATGAAAACACTAATTCGAAAAGTTACATGTACCCCAATATTCATAGAAGCATTATTTACAATAGCTGAGATATAGAAGCAACCTTAAAGTCTATCAACAGATGAACGGAATATATATATATATATATATATATATATATATATATACATAAAACGTGTGTGTATACACACGCACGCACACACACACACACAGAAACACAATGGAATATCACTCAGCCATAAAAAGAATGTTGCTCCATTCATGTTGCAGCAATATGAATGAACATTGAGGGTATTATGCTTAGTGAAGTAAGTCAGACAAAGAGGGACAAATACTTTGTTTTCACTTATATGTGGACTCTAATAAATAAAACAAAAGAAAGAATATAACAAAACAGAGACAGACTCATAGATACAGAGAATAAATTAGTGGCTATTAGTGAGGAGAGGGAAGTGGGGAGGGGCACGATAGGGGAAGGGGATTAAAAAGTACAAACTACTAGGTATGAAATAAATAAGACACAACTATGTAATGTACAGCACAGGGAATATAACTAATATTTTACAATAACTTTAAAGGGAGTATAATCTATAAAAATATTGAATAACTGTTATACACCTAAAACTAATATAACATTGTAAATAAACTATAATTCAATAAAAAAAGAAAAAAATGAAGATGGAGAAAAATTGATTGTTTCATTCATGAAGTTCAGGAGTGAATTCTTTTCCATATGCACTGTATTTTCATCCGTAACTGATACATTTCTAGGTCAAAGCCATAGGTTTAAAAAACTAGAAAAGAGTAATTTTTTTCTTTATTTCTTAACCTCTGTTTTGTTAGGATAATGCCACTGAATGAATACCTTCCTGAATGTGTCAAAAAATAGCTATGATGTTATGACCAATCTATTTTTAAATGATCATAATAAAACTAATATCAAGATAGTAAAAAAAAAAAGTAAAAATAAAAATTAAAAAATCAGCAGGGTGATTTTAGGAACTATGGCCAACCTATAATTGTTTGTTTCTTACATAAACCTTGGGGTTGCAACTTTACATCTAGATAGTAAAGCATGTGAGATGATCCTGAGTTTTCTGTCAATTATACCTTCACACTCTCAGCATTATCTCATTTTCTACTAAATGTCCTTTGAGAGAAGTCACCACATAATTACCATTAGGACCCCAGTTAACAGTGAAAAGAGGGATAAAATTCATTGTCAGGAACTTCTGTGGCAGACAGAAACGAATTCATATGACATGAATAAAAGTGTCATTATTTGACTTGTGGCAAATTAAATAAAAAACATGCTAAAGTAACGAACTTCAGAAAATCAAGACATGAGGACTAGTAGAGAATGTACTCTTTTAAAGTTAAGAGCAGGAAAGAGGGGTTACAAGGGGGCATGGGACACTTCCTGGAAAAATAAACATGTAGTGGTGGTTTAATGGATGGGTATATATGTCAAAAGTTAGCAAACTGTATACTTTAAATATGTATGTTTTACTGTATGTTAATTATACTTCCATAAAAATATATATTAAAAAATCATATGGAGTCAATCCCATTTGGTTGAGGTTTCTGAGGTCATGAGTTAAAGAGATATATTTAAATTAATTAAGATAGTCTATATACAACTCTGTACTAGCATAGAACTTACCAGTCCACAGAGGATGTTCATGTACTTTTTAATTTTAATTTCATGCCAATCCTGTACACTGGAAACTGAACCTCAAAAAGAATAAGTTACTCATTCAAGGTCCTGAACCAAGATTCCCTTCATTATAAAAAGCAGCCTTCCATGCTACTGCATCCATCTTTCAAATAGTAATTATACTTTGAAAAGTATAACTTCTTGTCTACATAAACCTGGTCAGAGTAAGACCCATGGTTTAACTATACTATATTTGCACCATTATAATTTCAAGATGAGTCATTTACCTTGATGCAAACAATAAAATGAAGCATCGAAGTTCATTTCTTGATATTTCCTTTTCATAGGAAGAGCACAACTACCAATAAATGTCTGCAAAAGAAATTGTGGCTATTTTCAAGTAATTTGGAGAGTTTGTCATTTTTGACGAGTCTAAAAGCAGGAGGCCAACCTCAGGGAGCTATTGGTAGAGACAATATGCTGCAGCCACAATGCCCAGGACCTAATCTTTGTGTTTAAGTAAATAGTAATATTCTCTTTCTTTTTAGGAAAATAAAAGGAAAAAATAAAAGTAAACAAAAGTGTGCAAGGTGAGATTCTGCCTATGGCTATTCTGTTAAAATGTTAAAATGATCTATTTAACAAATTGAGAACTTAAACACAGGTCAATCATTTTGTTGAAAAGACTATGATATACCAAAAGTTCATCAGTAGAACAGAAAGGGTTGAAGACAGACTCTCTGTCCTTGGGTTGTCCTGGATGACACCGGAACTGCTGCAACAGACCTAGGTTTGCACAGTGAGTGGGCCACAGATAAAATCAGAGACAGTGGTGTGAAGGTGGGCTGAATCACCCAGACAATGCCATCAGTTTACAAACGCCCTCTCCTGAGCTTCACTCCCAGGACTCTTTGGGGAACCAACAGTCTGGGTCACTGAGGCCACTTCAAACCTACTGATGGCAGGAATTATCTTATTCATTCCCTCCCTTGTACACAAAAGCGCAGTTCCAGATGACTTCAATCAATAGAGGTTCATAAAATTATTTTTAGTCGAATTGAGTCTGTCTTACAGAAAAAACACAGAACTCCTCTTTCCTCATTAGGGATTCATTTAACATAAAGCAGATGGATAAGCCTGTGTTTGTCCCATTTTGAGAGGCAGAGAAAGATTGCACTCTGCTTTAAGCCATACACTCTATCTAGAATTGCAAATTACCTCATTGAGTGACACATATAAATAAATATCTGGATGGCTAAAAGCACTGACGGAATTCATAACTACAAGTTTTAGAAATTGAATTCATTATTTTTTCTGCAAAAAACCTTCCAAATTAATAAGATCAGCTATGAATTAGCAGATAATAAACTCTGCATCACTGCTAACAAAGCCAGTTGTTTGCAAATTTAACACCCTGCCATTTGATAGTCCCTCTAATGAATACATCGTTATGACTTTCCTTCAGCTGTGTGCAGAGACCACTTCAGGGATTCAAGTCACTCATGCCGCAAAACTGTTTTCTATTCATACTTGCTTAAAATTGCACAAGAGAATAATTGGTGTGTTTCTTTCCTCTTGTGGTTAAACATAACCCTGCTATAAGTTAATAAAAGTGCAGACACCTTACTCATATTCAGAAGGCAGGCTGCAGCAGAGAACCTGTCACTATGACCACAAGTCATAATAAGTTAATCTAACATCAAATATGTATCACTGGGGTGGTTAAAATGAGCATCTGGCCCTAAATTTTAAATTGTAATCTAGTAGCAATCACTAAAAAAGCAAAAGGGATTTAGATTGCCATCTCCAGACCAGCAAATGAATAAAGACAAAGACAGAGAGGTAAAAGATTCCAAGGGAATTTTTGTGAAAAAACTCTTCAGGTCTTTTGAATCAAGGACAAGATAAAATTATTGAAGAGGTCTACACATTCATTTACTCAACGATATTTCTCAAGTACCTATAGAGTGCTAAGCACAGTGCTAAGGACTAAGGTGCAGAGGGAAACAAATAAGACAACGTTTCTTCCTGCCTACGTAGAAATTATATTTAACTTGGAGAAATGAGCAAAGTACATAAGAAACCTGGTTCTTTAAATTCTATTTTTTAATATTTATAGATCCTTTGGAGATTGTGTTGACACAGTCATACACAGTGGACACCATGGGAAGAGGCTGAGTGAGTCTGGATGCAGGAGGAGTGGCTGATGAAGTAGAATTTGGACCAGAAGATTATCATAACTTAGAATCTAAGTTAAGAAAGCATTTCAAGGAGGGAGTGATCAGCTGGGTCAAATGCTGCAGAGAGATTAAGAAAAGACATGATTCACCCTGGATTGGCAATGCTGTGGTCATTCAGGGAAAGGTGAAGACAGTGAGTGAAGAAAACATTTTCAACAAGTTTGAGAATTTAAAAAAATCAAATGGAGCAATAACCAATGAAAAAGTTAATAAAGTGGATTCAAGAGAGGAGTTAGTATTTGGCGGGGGGCGGGGTTAGTTTTAAGATGAGAAATATTGTAGTATGTTTGCATATCGAAGGGAATGATCCAAAACAGAGGAAATTAATGTGAAAGACACTGGATAAATAGAGAAGAATTTCTATATGATGAGTTCTCAGTCTCCATTGATGGTAAAGGGTAAACAAATAAGCAAATGAAGTTCAGTTTCCCCTTGTCTCCTACCAAACTTGTGAAAGGGCTGCCCATCATAGTCCTTGATCAACTGAGTTGAATTCTCTGTAACACCTCTGCCCTATCCCACTCGCAGCAGCAACTAAGCAGTGAGTGCTTGTATTTAGGACTCTATATACTTTTTCTGTGCCTGTTGCAGTGTCAGCCCCTTAAACAAAGACTGATAAAGTAAAGTAGGGAACCAGCACCATCTATTAAAAACAATATGAACTTCTATATCCAGGTAATTCACACTTTCAACATTAAAGTGTGCTACATTCCTTTCCATGATGTCATATCTTTGCAAAGTTGGGGTTTCAGCAGTTGCTGTGATAATAAACAATTATTTCTTGAAAATGGGGGAGGAATCGGAATATGAGGTTTGAGAAGGTATGCAATGTTCCAAGAAGCACACTCATTTCATTAGTATATACTTAAGAGATATTTAAGAATGAAATACATACATTTTTTCTTTCAAAAAGAGAAAAGAATGTGATCATCAGAAAGAGGGTTGGTCTATCTGGGACATAGGAAAATGAAGATCTGGGTCTGTTCCAGAATGAGACCAACGACTATAGACAATCTTGATGGCTAGTATATCCCTGAGGTAGAGCTAAGCATTTATCTATGTTAGACTGACATAATTAAGCATCTGATACACATTCAGTACCCAGTAAATAATTTGCCCATCATAAACTGACTTCTAATCTGCAGCAGACATTATCATTGCCATAGTAAGATGGGATTCTCCACCATTTGCATTATGAATTAATTATCATTCCTATTTATAGGACATCCATGAGGTGGATAGCAGTGAGATTTACCTTGAGGGATGGACTCACTCCAAAGTACTGGTATAATCCATTGGCTATACCTTCAGAGTTGAGGGCATACACTGGGGTTTGGTGAAGTCACACACACACACAGACACACACACATAGATAAAACTGCCTGAGACCTCTGGGCAGACAGAAAGATATACTTATCCCTAAATGATCAGTGTCTGACCTTTTTTGACAACCTGAATCTTCCACCGTAGCCCACTTAATCCTCATATAATTCTGTAAAGTTGACATCATCATTTATAGATGTGACAAAGCGGTCAAGTAATTTGCATAAAATTAGAAAGCTTGTAAATACTATATGTTGGATTTCTACTCAGGTTTTCTGACTACCATTTCCTTTATTTTGTTTGTAAACTGAATAAATCATTTAGCCAAGGGGATCCAGTTTCAGAACTGTGTTACATTAACACACACACACACACACACACACACACACACACACACACACACACACACACAAATAAAAGTAATTACATTTAATCTCAGTCTATTCACTTGAAGAATATTAAAGAAAATCTAATTTATGGTCCATGAAGACATGACTAAAATTAAAAACTCTCTCCACTTCTTCCCAATTTTCTCAAATACACCAGCGTGCTCCCTAACTCTCAGTTTTCTAATACTCTGCACTCACAGGCATTGCTTCTCCACCTTCCTTGATCTATAGCCACCTCCCCACTGGACGTGGACCCTTGGAATTCTGCCCACCTACCAACCATGCTGGTTGTGTCTGGAATTCCAGACCCTGCCCCCTCTTTCTCCTCACAGACAGAAGCCCTCAGAGCAGCCTGGACAGTCTAGTTCTCTCATTCTGACTGCTTTTCCACGAGAAATCCTCATGGAGTATTTCTGATAAACAGAAATCTCTACCTTGTTACACATTCAATCATTCATGTACACTTTCATTCCTGTGCTGTGGGAAGAAAATAAAAGTTAGTTTAGAAACCAAAAGGTATAAGCAAACTACCTTTGTTTAGGGAAGCACAATATGTGGAAGTGTCATTTTGACTAAAGAAAAAGTCCTGAGATGGGCCAGGAGTTACACACAAGAACCACATTGCTTTGTGTAATAAAGACAGACTGAGTTTCTGCCTGGCATCCTCACATATAGGAAAGAAACAATATTTACTGGGAAGGTGGATTGGAGGAGAGCCACAGAGTATTGTCTGGGCTCTGTGTGGAGGATCTACCAGGTCAGGAATGGCCAAAACACTTTTAAAGACAGGCGTGGCTGTCCTTAATATTAGCATGGCTAATATTCAGTGTAATTTTGGGTTGTGCTCCGACCCAAACCAGGACTTGTGTTCACGGCAATATAATGTAGAGGACACAGACCAGCCTGATGGTTAACCACTGCCATCCTGTCATCAGAAGACCTGGGTTTGAATCCTGGCTACATCAGTTTCACCAGATGAGTAACCTTAGCTAAGTTACCCAAGCTCACACTGCTTCAGTATGCTCATCTGTAAAATGAGATAATAACAGAGCCTACTTTGTAGTGTTACTGAGAAGAGTAAATAAGGTAATACATGTCAGAAGGTTAGCATAGTACCTGGCCTAGTAAGTGCTCAATAAATGTCATTTCTTATTATTATTTGAAATAAATTTATGAGGACAATTTTCTCAAGGCGTTCTTGGTACCTTGTGTATCACCCCACATAGGTCACTGCTAGCTCTCCCTACATCAGTTTTCTGACAAGGATGGAGGGGATTTCAGTCATTTCCTAGATTTATATAAGGTCATTTGACCATTAAGACTATTACAGGCTGAGTGTGAGACACCTAGGGAAGCTTGCATAACAGAGTGTATAAATATAGCTCTGGAGCACAAGAAGATGCTTCCCTTACTTTTGCAGAAAGATCTGGGCCTGGCAGTTCTGAGGTGTGGTATTTGAGATTGTTTAGGGACCCAGCATACTTCACATGCTCTGCACCTGGATATGGATTTTCCTTTCCAGTTGCCTTTCCCTAATGTCACTATAGCCAGATTACACTGGGGCTAAATGAAATGAATGAATAAGAAAATCAGCATGTCCACCCTGTCCCCTATCTAACCACTGTAGGGCTCCAGACCCACCCGTCACCAGCCTTTTATGTGGTCTAAGACCAAGACTTTGTGAAGAAAATTAGAGCATGTTTGAAATGGCACAAAGTACAAAGGAGGAAACTCTAAGTTCCATCTTTTCTTAGTAAAGGCCCAGGAGCAGAACATTACCACAGGTTTAGATCAGGTCCTCTAGAATACAGAGCCTGAGAGAGGATTAAGGCACTAACACTTTATTTGGAAAGTTCAAGCCCAGAAAGTGAGGATGAGGAAAAAACAGAAGTGAGGGAAGAAAAGGTAAGGAGCAAAACAATATGACACATTATCACATTGGCTTCCGCTTTGCAGCGAGCTGCAGAGACATAGCAGGCCTCTCAGCAAGCCTGTTTTCTTAACATGCAGGATGTACAGGGAAGGAATATACGATACATTAGTCCATGAAATGGAAAAAGGAAGGTGGTTTATCTGCTTAGGCTTATCTCATCTCCTGTTTCCCAATGATCCAGGTTCTCAACATGGAGAGCTAACTCCTCTGAGCTTCTGGGTTGCATCATCTGACCCCAGGAAACAAGAGCCAGTATGTAGTGAGCCCACAATCGCATTTTATTCAAGTCCAAAAGTTACGTGGGGGCTTCCCTGGTGGAGCAGTGGTTGAGAGCCGGCCTGCCGATGCAGGGGACACAGGTTCGTGCCCCAGTCTGGGAAGACCCCACATGCCGCAGAGCGGCTAGGCCTGTGAGCCATGGCCGCTGAGCCTGTGTGTCTGGAGCCTGTGCTCTGCAACAGGAGAGGCCACAACAGTGAGAGGCCCACGTACCACACACACACACACAAAAGTTACGTGGCATGGATGGGGTGTTACCAAAAGTATGGAGGGGTCAAGGGCTCACAGCATACCACTTTACGTTCTTTCCACTGGCTTGAAAACCAACCAGAAGTACCTTTTCAAATTACTTTTAGGATTATTCCCCATAACAAAAATTTATATAAACTAATATGGACTAAATCTTCTTTAATACCACACTACACCCTCCACATACCATATGCACCACACACGCACACACAGACACACATACACACACACACACACACACTCACGCATATGTATTCCTTTGAATAAAGGTCTACTGTACCTTAAATTCTAGGTGGGTGTCTATGATGATCTGGTAGTCATTCTATGGGGACAGAATCAATCTTTCTCCCTCTTTAAATCCTTCTTTTTCTCTTCATAGGTTATCTAGGCAGTCTCTGTGGATTGGATCTGGTATGAAGATATCACTGAAGCAAGGTCCAGACAATCAAGCCAGAGAATCCACCTTCAAATTTTAGGAGAGCCTAAGAATAGCATCCCTCAAATGCCATTGAGCTATGTAAGGTCAGAGTTCTTGTTCTCTGTAGGAGAAACTCCCCTTCTGGATTGATATCCTTAGAGGATTTTCTTGCTAGGATGTGCAATGAGCCCCCTCTAATATGTTTGTCTTACATCTGATTATGTACATGTCAGTTCTTCTAGTCCATCCATCTGGCTGCAGATTTTAGGAGAAAATATGCAACACTAGTACACTGGTGTTGAAAGGATGTGTTGGCTTTCTCTGGAACATGGACAGTGCTTAGAGCACTGATAAGGGCTGTGGCTAGAATAGAGACTCAGAGTTGTCATTAGTATACTCACACTGTGCATAGTCATCAAGAGACAAAAGGGAAGAAGTGGTTCAAGGACTCTGAGAAATTTCACAAGGTTTGTGTCCAGTAAGCAGAGCTAAGCAAGGAATATAATGTATGCCTGTTTTTCAGTTCAGGATGCCTACCATAATATCACTCTACCAATGATATAGCATTGGACTTGGAAACACCAGGCATGTTTATTTAAGGCCTGCTAATAAACATATAGTAGGGTGCCAAATGATGTGGATATGAATTATTTTTTAAAGAAAAAGATAATGATTCAAAAATAGTCCCTATCTGGGTTTTATTTGTGCCTGTGGAGAAATAGTCACCTTGATCAGACCTTCTTCTGGGTGCCCACTTGACTATTCCTTTTGGTTATTAAGCTATGTCCTCTTCTTATTTATCTTGCTAAGACCAAATTGTTAATAAGTAATATAACCAATACTTGAGTCCTTCCAGCCAGTCTAGCAGTTAAAAGTGTAGGTTCTACCATAATTCAAAAAGTCACGTACCAAATGTTCATTGCAGCTCTATTTACATAACCAGGACACGGAAGCAACCTAAGTGTCCATCAACAGATGAATGGATAAGAAGATGTGGCACATATATACAATGGAATATTACTCAGCCATAAAAGAAATGAAATTGAGTTATTTGTAGTGAGGTGGATGGACCTAGAGTCTGTCATGCAAAGTGAAGTAGGTCAGGAAGAGAAAAACAAATACCGTATGCTAACACATATATATGGAATCTAAAAAAAAAAGAAAAGGTTATGAACATAGGGGCAAGACAGTAATAAAGACACAGACCTACTAGGGAATGGACTTGAGGATAGGGGGAGGGGGAAGGGTAAGCTGGGACAAAGTGAGTGAGTGGCATGGACATATATACACTACCAAACGTAAAATAGATAGCTAGTGGGAAGCAGCCGCATAGCACAGAGAGATCAGCTCGGTGCTTTGCGACCACAAAGAGGGGTGGGATAGGGAGGGTGGGAGGGAGGGAGACGCAAGAAGGAAGAGATGTGGGGACATATGTATATGTATAACTGATTCACTTTGTTATAAAGCAGAAGCTAACACACAATTGTAAAGCAATTATACTCCAGTAAAGATGTTTAAAAAAAAACTGTAGGTTCTAATGGTTAACATTACCTTAACATTAATGGCAATTTACATTAGCATGGTCCAGAAAAGCAGTTGTTAAATGAATATCGAATGCAATTAAGTGATGACCTCTATTGTCTTATTTGAGACAGTATAGTATAGTGATTCAATATCAATTCAACAGCTCATTATTAACAATTTATTTATTAGATGAGAACAAGAGTTCTTGAGGAAGACTGCCTAGTTCTGTGCAGTAATACAGGAAGGAGCACTGGCCAAATGGGGCTGGTGAGCACTTAGAATGTGGCTAGTGTGACTGAGGAACTGAATTTCTAAATTTTACTTAATTTTAATTAAATATGAATTTAAAAAGATACTCAATTATATACTGTAATTCAGGAATTAGAAATATTCAAGGACATTTAGAACAATTCGGGTGTGCGAATCTACATTTTCAATTATAAATTTCATAAAATCTAAATACAGATCAAGTATTTCAAATGAAAATTTAATGTCCAAATTGAGATGCCCTATTAGTGTAAAATACATACCAGATTTCAAAAACAATACAAAAAGAAGGAATGTAAGTAATTTTTATATTACCTACATATTGAAATAAAACTATTTTTGATATACTGACTTAAATAAACTATAATTAATATCACCTATTTAATTTACTTTTATTTAATATGGATAATTATAAAATCTAAAATAACATAGATGGTTCACATTATATTTCTACTGAATAGTGCTGGACTAAAATCTAGTCTTGACTTTCCCACATGTAAGTTGTAGGCCTTGGCAAGTTATTTTACCTTTTTCTACCTCTATTTCCAGGTCTGTGAAATAGAGCATAGCATCAGTTCATAGAGAAGAAGTTGCAAGAATTAAATGAATTAACACATACACGTTAAAGTGTGTCTGACATACTTTACATATGTAAAGCTTACGTGGTAAACTATCAATAAAGGTTAACTATTATTACTACTACTGCTAATTTTATGCATTCTATATATAATCTTAATACTAATTTTACCATTTCAATGACAGATCTACAGAGATTCTGAATGCATATAAACATAAAAGATTGCCACACTTAGAGTTTTATTTGGATAAGGATTTTCAAAGGAGATTATGGTTGTTATTTAGATTAATGGCCTAAAAAGCTTGGATTTTTTTTCTGGCAGAGCCAGTGTTCCTTCAACATTGTAGGGATTTCTGTGGTGCTACTTATTTGCAATTTTTATTACATTTCAACAAAGAGCCTGGATTAGTCTGAGCTACTGAAATAATAAAGAAATATACATGATGGCATGGTTTATTTCATCCAATTTTCAACAAGTATTGTAGTTTTTTTGTCTCTTCCTTTATGAAAAATGTCTACTCAACTATAGGATATTATTCACATTAACATTACCTGAATACTTCCTTGAGAGAAAAAAATCTGCAGGGTGAAAAAGAAATAGCAAAGATAGAGGATGGAAAGTAAGGGCTGTCTTCTTCTGGAGTCATTAACCTCTAAGTGTTATGTACCACTCCCTTCCTAGACAACTCCCTAAACCACTTCTCCAAGCAATTCTCCAAATTAAGACAGCATTATTTTGGGCATTCTGAAGACCACCTACATAACCACAAGATACACTTCTTTCCTATAGAAATATTGGATCCTAATATTGTGGCAAATACATATATTCAGATGTGGTTTCTTTCCTCAAGGAGCCTACAGTTGGGTGGGTGACAGATACATGAATGCATACAAGGATGTATGGTCCAGCAGCTGTATGTAAAAGGTGCTGTGGAAGCACAAAGAAGAAAGACAAGGGGGTAAAGGGAGCAGAGAATCTCCCAGAGGAAGTAGGCCTTGGGCAAGTCATTTCACTGCTATCAGATTCAGTTTCAACACCTATAAAAGAAAAGGAATAGACCAGAGGATCTCCCAGCTGTGATCTCCAGGAATTGTTAAAGGAAGTCAGGATAGCCATAGTCCATGGCCACCAGTTTTCCTTTTTTCCTTAAATTCCTAACTGATTTAAAAAAATGTAGAGAAGGGTCAACCAAGATGGCAATATAGAAGGTTTTTGAACTCCAACTCTCCCATGGACATGATGAATTTACAGCTACACACAAAGCAATTACCTCTGAAAGAAACCAAGAAACTAGCTGAGCAACTCCTATATATTGAGCAAAGGAAAAAATACCCATATCAAAACCAATAGGAAAGGCTGAGATGCACTCTAGCCATAAACTCCATCACAGCACCATGTAATCAAGAGAAAACTCCAAACTCCCAACTTCTCCTGAGGAGTAAAGTGTTTAGAAAACACATTTAGTACCCCAACTTTTAAGAATCCCACTCAAGGGATAGTCCCCCAATATACTTCACTCTGAAAAGTCAGTGAGGCTTATGTCCACAAGACCCACAAGACTATAGGAAACAAACAAGCAGTTGTTAATGAGTGCAAAGCACTTGCTGTGGCTATTCCCCCAGGACTCAGCACAGAGGAAGCAGGTAAAAATGTCCACCTCCTGTTCTTTTCTGAAAGAGGTCCATCTACACTCTTTAAAAGCTACTGCTTGAGGATCAGGCATCTAATTTAGCACACACCTAGGGGCTAGCTTTGATCCTCCCCAGGGACAGGAAAAGATGACTGATACTTCCCCCATCTCCTCCCTCTATCCCACTCCATGTCACCATTTTCTCCCTGGAAGGAGCTGTACACATATCTGTGCCCACCTTTTGTGGCTGATACCCAAGGGATAAGCCCTAGATCACCTGGCTCTGATAGCCAGTGAAACTTCCATTTATGAGTCCTGCAGAACAAACAAATAAGCAGTTCTTAACAGGCACAGGAGAACACACATACCACCACCACCACCATGCCCCCATGGCTATATACAGACAGAGCAAGTAAAAACACCCATCTCGCAGTTTCTACCTGGAAAGGGCTTAACTACATACTTTCCCAGCTGCTGCCTCAGCATCCAACTTCCAATCAGCCTTCATTTAGGTGCTGAGTACACTTCGCCCCTTTGGAACATGGATGGATCTTGGCACACCCTCCAATACCAGGAGCCACTATGAACAAAGAAGGCAGCTTGGACAATCACAAAGGTTTGAGAGACACCCAGGAGCTTGAGCAGGGGTGATTGATGAGGTTAATCTCCTACATGAGATTACTCAGTCAAGAATGGGGAAGATAACTACTTTACCTAAAGTGCATATACCAACATAGAGAAATCAAGGAAAATGAAGAAACAGAGAAATATGTTCCAAACAAAAGAACAAGATAGATCTTCATTAACAGATCTTAATGAAATAAATAAATCTTAAAAATTTACCTGATAGAGATTTCAAAATAATGGTCATAAAGATGTTTGGAAGCATCACACTTCTTAATTTCAAACTATATTACAAAACTATAGTAATCAAAACAGTGTAGTATTGACATAAAGACAAACACATAGATCAATGGAACAGAATAGAGAGCTCAGAAATAAACACATGCATATACGGTCAATTCATTTATGACAAAAGTGCCAAAAATGTACAATTATGAAAGGATAGTCTTTTTAATAAATAGTGTTGGGAAAACTGGATAACCACATACAAATGAATGAAACTGGATCCCTTTCTTACACCATACACAAAAATCAACTCAAAATGGATTAAAGTCTTAAATGTAAAACCTAAAACTGTAAAACTCCTAGAAGAAAATATGGGAGGTTAAATACTTGACATTGATCTTTGCAATGAATTTTTGTTTCTGACATTAAAAGCATATTCAACAAAATAAAAAAGAAACAAGTAGGACTATATCAAACTAAAAGGCTTCTGCTCATCAAAGGAAACAGTTAACAAAATCAAAAGGCAAACTATGGAATGGGAGAAAATATTTTCAAACCACACAATCAATAAGGAGTTAATATTCAAAGTATATAAAGAACTCATAGAACTCAAGCAAAATAAATAACCCAATTTAAAAAGTGAGAAAATGGTCTGATTAGACATTTTTCTAAAGAAGGCATACAAATTGCCAACAGGTACATGAAAAGGTGCTCAATATCACTAATTATCAGGAAAATGCAAATCAAAACCACAACAAGATATTACCCCATACCTGTCAGGATAGCTGTTATTAAAAAAAAAAAGGCAAGAGTTAATAGATGCTGGTGATAAAAAGGAACCCCTTGCACATCGTTGGTGGGAATGTACACAGAGGGAGATTCCTTAAAAAATTAAAAATAGAACTACTACATAATCCAACAATTCCACTCCTGGGTATATAACTGATGGAAATGAGACCATTATCTCTAAGAGATATCTGTACACCCATGTTCATTGCAGCAGTCATCACAGTAGCCAAGGTATGAAAGCAACGTCATCAATGGACCAATGAATCAAGAAAATATGGTATATATATATATATATATATATATATATATATATATATATGAAGGTACATTATTCTGTCTTAAAATGAAGGAACATGGATAAATCTGGAGGGCATTATTCTATAATACACCAAACAGAGAAAGATAAATACTACATGGTATCACAATATGCAGGATCTAAATAAAACTGAACTGCTGAACTCATAGGAACAGCAGTTATAAAGTGGTGGCTGGGGTCTGAGGGATGGAAGAAATAGGGAGATATTGGTAAAAGGGACAAAATTTCAGTTATAAGTTCTGAGAATCTAATGTATAACATGGTGAGTATAGTTCATAATGCCATGTATTGTATAATTGAAATTTGCTAAGAGAGCAGAAGTTAAATATCCTCACTAAAAAAAAAAATTAATATGTGAGGTGATGGATGAGTTAATTTGATGGGGGGAATCCCTTCACAATATATACATATACCAAGTCATCACATTGTATACTTTAACTATCTTACAGTGTTGTCAATTACACTTTAGGAAATAAATAAATCAAAATAACATTATGAAAAAAAAAGTATGGCTGCATCTCTCATCTTGTGAATTCAGCTACCACCAACCCCTTCCTCACTCTCCACTCCCTTAAGTCTAGGAAATGTACTTTTAAAAGAGAAAGTAAGTCATATATACATACATACAGAAAATTTCACATTTTAATTTTTATTGTGGTGCCAAGGAGCAATGATGACAAATTTTAGCAAAGATTAATGTCCTATTCATGTGATGTCTAAACTATGAGTAGGAAAATGAAAAAAAAAAATCAATCAGTTGTCTATTGGTGACATTACATATCAACTGCTTTTTCTGATTTCCTCACCTCCACCTAAAGTTTATTTGAAATGGACTACAGAACTGTAGCTACAACTAGATATGTCCATCCGTAGAGATAATAGCTGTCCACATGGTGCTCTGAGGGATGTCTGGAAGGTTTTTGCCCCTAATTCTCACATCCACCAGCCTATTCCATGTGAAAGACATTCTATATTATACTTTGAATTAAGTCAGATATTCTTTGAAAGAAAAACACATTAAACCTTAGTGATAGTCATCACTGGTACTCATTAAAATGGGATTGTTGATTGGCTGACACATGAAGCAGGCCTGATAAATGAGAGAGTAATGAAGAGACTTTCAGAAGTAGACCACTTATGATATAGCAGACCTGAATGGGACACCGTAGGGGTAGGTAAACAGACTTAAAAGGTTTTGTAAGAATCCTAGAAGCTCACTTCCAAACAGATCAGGCTTGAAAAGACAGGAAGACACATTATGATGCACAAATTTTGCCTCTCCATAATTTGGAGAAAGAATAAAAGATGGACCAAATAAACTCCTGAAAAGGAATTTCTTGACTGCATTTTTATTTTCTGTATCTCTAGTGCCTGAATATAATGCTTGTCCCATGGTGGATGAACATGAATAAGGTCTTGAATTGGGTGAAAACACAAATTTTCCTCTGGGCCAAAATCAAATATTTGTAATTGACATTCCTGCTCCTAGAACTCCCAAAGCCTATTTAAGTGTACTATGGCAATGATTGCTGCTTCCAGCAGTGCCCTTGGGTTCAACACATACATTTTCACATTTAGGAGAGTAATTAGAAAGACATTTAGGTTTTCAGAACTGAAAATCAAGATAGTGATGACCCATGGTTTGGAAACAGAAATGAATTATTATAAATGAATATTAATATGTATTATTTTAATATACAGAAATAACAAAAGGAAGGCTAAAATGCCTCATAACCCCACCACACAGAAATTAAACAATCCCACCTCTGCAGATGTTAAAGTTTATGTAATCAGGTTGAGAACATTTGAACAGTACAAATGATTCAAACCTAAAAGCAAAAGCCTCTCTTCACATCACTGCTATCTATACTTTACAGAATTTCTTATAATTTTTAATGGCATGATATAAACTTGGGTCCACCCAGGAAAATCTGTGAGTCATGGTCAGTCAAGATTCTCAAATACTGCCAGATGCAGTCACTATGCAAGAGTGATTAAAGTGCAGTCCTTGCCCCCAAGGAATGTGGTTTCCTGGAGTTATATAGTTCTCATTCTAAAAAAAAAAAAATGAACGTTATGACATTTCTATAAACTGAGTTTAACTTAACCTTGTTATGACTCACTCTAAAAATTATGAACTCTCATCTGTTGGATCTTCAAACTGGTACCACCACCACACATACTCCCCTTCCACCACAAACACAAATACACACCCATGAAGTTAGCCCAAAAGGAGGCTCTGCTCCCTCTTGTTTCTATACAGTGACTTTACTGAGGCCATTTTCATTTTCCCTGGTTATATCAGGACAGCTGGGACAATGAAAGTAGCTTCTCTTGATCATAAATTCTTACAAGATTGTGGCTCCCAGATTTTATGCCTCATTTATTACATGTAAATATAAATTTTATTATTAATTTATTACATATTAAAATTTATCATCTATTTATGATATACATATATCACTTCATATTATAAGTGAGACACCAGAGACCCTGAGATGGTATGTGACTGTCTCCTCACAGTCACACAGCTTTTTACTGTCAAATCGGGTCTTAAACCTAGCCCTCATTACCAGTCCAGTGCTCTTTTCATCAAATCACACCAGAAAAAAAATCTGGCTCATTTCTGTCAATACAATGTGCTCATGCTTCCTGGAAACTGCACAGACCAGCAGCTATATTACTTTTCTAATAGCTAATGCAGTTTCTCATGAAAGCATATTCCTCTCTCTAAAAGTAAATTAAATGGCATAATCTTCCCATAAACTGGATTTAGTAACATATTCTCTATGATAAACAACATTCAAATCAGAACCACCTCCTCTGCAATGTGAAATTGAAGTTTACTTTTGATGTGTTGTCTGTTGATGACAGTTGACTATAAATGTAGGGCCATTTAGTAAGTAAATAAACCACTCAGTTAGGAGGTAACATAATACACAGCAGTTTTTATAAATCTCTTTTCATCTTACCTTTCCACTGGTTTGGAGGAATTAAAGAGGACATTGAAAATGCATTAGGTAAATGATGATATTAACAGTGCCCTTTAAATGCCATGATTTGTGAAAATACAAAGAATAAAAACATACCTTGGGGGCTTCCCTGGTGGTGCAGTGGTTGAGAGTCCGCCTGCCAATGTAGGGGACACAGGTTCGTGCCCCAGTCCAGGAAGATCCCACATGCCACTGAGCGGCTGGGCCCGTGAGCCATGGCTGCTGAGCCTGCGCGTCCAGAGCCTGTGTTCCGCAACGGGAGAGGCCACAAAAGTGAGAGGCCCGCGTACTGCAAAAAAAAACCAAAACAAAACAAAACAAAAAAACATACCTTGGGACTGCAAATAAAAGTTTAAGAAGGCAGTTTTCCAACACGGCTTCTTGGAACATAAAGAAACATCTGGAGGGTTAGTTGGTGGAAGGCAGAAGTGAAGGGAGTTTTGACCATCCAGAGCACCTTCATTTGAAATGCCTGCAATTTGTGTTTGAATTTTGTAGATTTTATCTTGAAGAAAGCGTTCCAAGGCAGGCAGGCAGGCAGAAAAGAAGGGTTGGAGGAAAGAAGGAAGGAAAAAATTGAAAAGCCATGTCTTTGCTCATTTTAGGTAGAAAAGCATACTATTTGTCAAACCTTAGCCCAGCTTCCATCTTTATTTCATTGTAGTAACATAAACATTTTTGAATCAAGTGATCATGATTAAAATAATGTGTTACTTTTGGTAGTGTATATATGTCCACGCCACTCTCTCACTTCGTCCCAGCTTACCCTTCCCCCTCTCTGTGTCCTCAAGTCCATCTTTATTCCTGTCCTGCCCCTCGGTTCTTCAGAACCTTTTTTTTTTTTTTAGATTCAATATATATGCATACGGTATTTGTTTTTCCCTTTCTGACTTACTTTACTCTGTATGACAGACTCTAGGTCCATCCACCTCACTACAAATAACTCAATTTCCTTTCTTTTTATGACTGAGTAATATTCCATTGTACATATGTGTCACATCTTCTTTATCCATTCATCTGTCGATGAACACTTAGGTTGCTTCTGTGTCCTGGCTATGGTAAGTAGAGCTGCAATGAACATGACTCTTTTTTAATTATGGTTTTCTCAGGGTATATGCCCAGTAGTGGGATTGCTGGGTCATATGGTAGTTCTATTTTTAGTTTTTTAAGGAACCTCCATACTGTTCTCCATAGTGGCTGAACCAATTCACATTCACACCAGCAGTGTAAGAGGGTTCCCTTTTCTCCACACCCTCTCCAGCATTTATTGTTTGTAGAGAGTAGCATGGACATATAAACACTACCAAATGTAAAATAGATAACTAGTGGGAAGCAGCCACATAGCACAGGGAGATCAGCTCAGTGCTTTGTGACCATCTAGAAGGGTGGGGTAGGAAGGGTGGGAGGGAGATGCAAGAGGGAGGAGATATGGGGATATATGTATATGTATAGCTGATTCACTTTGTTATAAAGCAGAAACTAACACACCATTGTAAAGCAATTATACTCCAATAAAGATGCTAAAAAAAAAGAGTGCTAAAATAATAAAATTTTAAAAATATAAAAAAAATAATAATGTATTACTGATAAAGGTTTATGTTGACACAGATTAATGGAATAGAATATAAATCTGTAAATCAAGTCAAGTTAAAATAGGATTTTCATGATGTCGAGATTACTGACTAAATTGTGGTAGTAGAGAACAAAGTTAGATCCTTATTAATTGTTGTATTAGTCAAGGTTCTCAAAAAAAAACAGGACCAATAGGAGATGTATATTTATAATTACAGATATAGATATGTAGGACAGAGAGAGTGAGAATGAGAGAGAGAGAGATTTATTGTAAGCAATTAAATCACACAGTTATGAAGGCTGACAAGTGCCAAGATCTGCAGTTGGCAAGCTGGAGAGCCAGGAGGACCAACAATATATATAGCTCCAGTCCAAAGACCAGCAACTCAAGATCCAGAAGAGCCAATGTTTTAGTTGGAATCCACAGGCAGGAAAAAACTAATGTCCCAGTTCAAAGCAGTCAAGCAGAAGGAATTCCCTTTTATTGGAGGGATAGTCAGTGTTTTTATTCTATTCAGGCCTTCGCTGAGGGGATGCGGCCCACCCACATTAGGGAGAGCAATCTGCTTTACATTCTGTCAATTTAAATGTTAAACTCAAACAAAAACATATTCACAGAAACACCCAGAATAATGTTTGGCCAAATATCTGGGCAACCTGTGGCCTAGTCAAGTTGACACATAAAGTTAACCATCACATTTGTCAAAATTAACTTCAGGTTTATTAAAGATTTAAAAGAAAAAGAAAAGAACTAACACAGATGAGTATTTCTCTTCCTTGGTATGGGGAAGGCCTTTTAAGTTTATAGATAAAACCAAAATCCTGTAAAAAAAAATATCAGGAAATTTAGTTACAAAGACTTTCAACTATATCAATAATTTTCACCTTTTAATTTTCTTTATTGGTATTCAAACTTTCTAGAGTTAAGGAATTCTGGAGAAGAAAAAATTAAATTTAGTTTCTAGAAATTATTTTCTCAACTTTTCTGTCAAGCATGAGCCAACCAATTCCAATCCCTTGTTTCTGATATCTTGAAAAGATTGGATTGGGAAGGACATACCTAGGGTGTCAAAAGAATCATTCCTGCTATGAAGTCCTTAGCTAAGTTTAAGTGAACAAAAAGAACAATACTGAATTTTCTAGAACTTGCTCAAACCTAAGCTTATTTGTGATTCTGGGGGTTTCATTTTCATTGTTCTCTGCAATATATGGTGTATAATTGTTTCCTATTCAGCATATAAATTTTAAGGTCTTCCTAAAGTCTACAAATTATTTCCGGGAAGTTAATCTATGAAAAGGATGTTACCTGACATGCAACTTAAGTCATAAATTTGTAGACAGGCTTAAAAGCAAACCTCCTTTGACTGCTTGCTCCTAATGCTGGAACATAATTTGTAGGATATCTCAAATGGGGTGATCATTCTTGCAAGTGGATGACTGGGATTTGGGACTTGGTCCACAGAAAATTTCTTTTTATTGAGCATTTATATACTATGGTATAATTTGCAATGTACTTTAATGGTCATTTTAGTAGCTATATAAATTCAACTGTCATGAAGATTTGCAACAATGGAACTTAAATTTGAGTGGCATTGCTCTTCATTTTAGATGTTATTACTTCATGAAGAAGGAAAATAATTTCTCTTTCTTCTTTTTTATCTTTTTAGTCTTTGGGTATTTGATCAAATATCATTCTTACACATTAGACAGCTGTGAGGATTGTAGCATGAGACACATTGATATGATATAAATTGCACATTAGCCTAGACCTATAGAGAGCTCTGCCCTCTATAGCAACCCTCTTCATAGAGAGTAAGCTGTGAAAAGTGGTAGTTTTAATCCAAATCTCTCTTCAGTGTTCAATTGCAGAAGTGAGTGACTATTTGGTGGTGTGCTGGAGTCACGTCTACCTGGCTTGAGGGAACTGAAAGTGCACATTTCTTCCCAACTCCATGTTTCATAACAACCTGTTGGTAGCATGAAATAGGTCAGATAAGAAATATTTACTCCATGGAAATCTGAAAACACTACAAATCAAGGCTTTAGTTTTCTTCCTGGAGAGTTGGTTGTTAAGCACTTACCAACACACCACTGGATTCTGTGCAATGAAGGCCTGAACAGACTTTGTAGCTTATATTGGAAAATTTCAGCTAAAAAAATGTAGATTCACACCCTTTGCCTGAAAAGGTAGGATTTGAATGCAGCTCCTAGCTATCTACTTAGCAAACAGATTGACTCACCAGAAGAAAGATGTAAAAATGTCATATACCCACCCTAAACTCAATAAAGGGGTCAGTCATGAGGAGAGCCAAAACACCTGAAGCATTCAAAATCCTCTATTAAAAAATGACAATCTCTGAAGGAAAGGAAACAAAAGAGCATAATCATCTCAGTCCCTGGCATAGGCAAACCTTAGCTCTTTTACTAAAAATACTTTGCACTTGTTAATTCCATCTATGAAATTTCAGATTTTCAATTTGCACCAGAAAAATCCATATTGGCTCTAGCTGTCTTTATTCTCCAGTGTCATAACCCACACATCCTCTTATCTCTTACAACCCTAACTACCAAAGGCACTGATGCATCACAGAAGTTGAAATCATTATCAAATATAAGTAGAGAGCCTCAGAAGTTACAAAAGTGTCAAAAAATGAAACATTCTTATTATATAATAAAATTTTTATTTTACATTGAAGTATAATTGATTAACAATGATGTGTTAGTTTCAGGTGTACAAGCAAAGTGATTCAGTTATACATATACATGTATCTATTCTTTTTCAAATTCTTTTCCCATTTAGGTTATTAGAAAATATTGATCAGAGTTCCTTGTACTATACAGTGGGTCCTTGTTGGTTATCTGTTTTACATATAGCAGTGTGTACATGTCAATCCCAAACTCCCAATCTATCCCACCACCCACCATTCCCCACTAGTAAGATAAGTTTGCTCTCTAAGTCTGTGAGTCTGTTTCTATTTTGTAAATAAGTTCATTTTTTTCATCACTTTTTTTTAGTTTCTGCATATAAATGATATCTTATATGTGTTTTTCTCTGCCTGAGTTAATTCATTTAGTATGATAATTTCTAGGTCCATCCATGTTGCTGCAAATGGCATTATTTCATTATTTTTAAGGACTGAATAATACTCCGTTGTATATATGTACCACATCTTGTTTATCCATTCATCTGTTGATGGACATTTAGGTTGCTTCCACGTATTGGCTATTGTAAATAATGCTGCAATGAATATTGGGGTGCATGTAACCTTTTGAGCTATGTTTTTCTCCAGATATATACCTAGGAGTGGGGTTGCTGGATCAAACAGTAGCTCTAGTGTTTTTTTTTAAGGGAACCCCCATAATGTTCTCCATAGTAGCTGTACCAATTTATATTCCCACCAGCAGTGTAGGAGGGTTGACTTTTCTCCACACCCTCTCCAGCATTTATTGTTTGTGGATTTTTTGTTGAGGGTCCTTCTGACTGGTATGAGGTGATATCTCATTGAAGTTTTGATTTGCATTTCTCTAATAATTAGCCACGTTGAGCATATATTCATGTGCCTCTTGGCCATCTGTATGTCTTCTTTGGAGAAATGTCTGTTTAGGTCTTCTGCCTATTTTTTGATTGACTTCTTTGTTTTTATGATATTGAGCCACTTGAGCTGTTTGTATATTTTGGAGACTAATCTTGTGGCAGGCTCATCATTTACAAATATTTTCTCCCATTGTGTGGGTGTCTTTTCATTTTGTCTATAGTTTCTTTTGCTATGCAAAAGCTTTTGAGTTTGATTAGGTCCCATTTGCTTATTTTTGTTTTTATTTCCATTACTCTAGGAGACTGATTGAAAAAGCTATTGTTACGATTTATGTCAAAGAGTGCCCTGCCTATGTATTCCTCTAAGACTTTTATAGTATACAGTCTTACATTTAGGTCTTTAATCCATTTTAAGTTTATTTTGTGTATGGTGTTAGTGTTCTAATTTCATATTTGTTTTACATGTAGCTGTCCAGTTTTCCTGGCACTATTTGTTGAAGAGAGTGTCTTTCCTCCATTGCATAGTCTTGCCTCCTTTGTTGTAGATTAATTGAACAGAGGTGCGTGGGTTTATCTCTGGATTTCTATCCTGTTCCATTGATCTATATTTCGGTTTTTGTGCCAGTACCACAATGTTTTGATTACTGTAGCTTTGTAGTATGGTCTGAAGTCAGGAAGCCTGATTCCTCCAGCTCTATTTTTCTTTCTCAAGATTGCTTTGGCTATTCTGGGTCTGTTGGGCCTGCATACAAATTTTAAGACTTTTTGCCCCAGTTCTGTGAAAAATGCCATTGGTAATTAGATTGCCTTGGGTAGTACAGTCATTTTAAAAATATTGATTCTTCCAATCCAAGAATATGGTATATCTTTCCATCTGTTTGTATCATCTTTGATTTTTTTTATCAGTGTCTTATAGTTTTCTGAGTGCAGGTCTTTTGTCTCTTAGGTAGGTTTATTCCAAGGTATTTTATTCTTTTTGATGTGATGGTAAATGAGATTGTTTCTTTAATTTCTCTTTCTGACCTTTCATTGTTAGTGTGTAGAAGTGCTACAGATTTCTGTATATTAATTTTGTAGCCTGCAACTTTATCAAATTCATTGATTAGCTTTGGTCGTTTTCTGGTAGCAGCTTTAGGATTTTTTAGGTATAGTATCTTGTCATTTGCAAACAGTGAAAGTTTTATTTCTTTATCAGCTTGGATTCCTTTTCTTTTCTTCCCTGATTGATGTGGCTAAAACTTCCAAAACTATGTTGAATAAAGTTGGTGAGAGTGGACATCCTTGTCTTGTTCCTGATCTTAGAGGAAATGCTTTCAGTTTTTCACCATTGAGTAACATGTTAGCTGTAGGTTTGTCATATATGGCCTTTATTACGTTGAGGTTTTCTTCCCTCTATGCCCACTTTCTGGAAAGTCTTTATCACAAATGGGTATTGAATTTTGTCAAAAGCTTTTTCTGTACCTATTGAGATGATCATATAGTTTTTATTCTTCAATTTATTGATGTGGTGTATCATATTGATTTGCGGGTATTGAAAAAGTCTTGCATCCCTGGGATAAATCCCACTTAATCACGGTGTATGATCCTTTTAATGTATTTTTGGATTGTTAGTATTTTGTTGAGGATTTTTGCATCTATGTTCATCAGAGATATTGGACTATAATTTTCTTTTTTTGTGGTATCTTTGTCTGGTTTTAGTATCAGGGTGATGGTGGCCTCATAGAATGAGTTTGGGAGTGTTCCTTCCTTTGCAAATTTTTGAAACAGTTTCAGAAGGATTGGTGTTAACTCATCTCTAAATGTTTGATAGAATTCGTCTATGAAGCCATCTGGTACTGGACGTTTGTTTGTTGGGAGTTTTTGAATCACAGTTTCAATTTCAGTACTTGTAATTAGTCTGTTCATATTTTCTATTTCTTCCTGTTTCAGTTTTTTTTCTTTTTTTAACATCTTTATTGGAGTATGATTGCTTTACAATGGTGTGTTAGTTTCTGCTTTATAACAAAGTGAATCAGATATACATATACATGTATCCACATATCTCCTCCCTCTTGTGTCTCCCTCCCACCCTCCCTACCCCACTCCTCTAGGTGGTCACAAAGCACCGAGCTGATCTCCCTGTGCTATGCAGCTTCTTCCCACTAGTTATCAATTTTACATTTGGCAGTGTATATATGTCCATGTCATTTGGCAGTGTATATATGTCCATGTCACTCTCTCACTTCATCCCAGCTTACCCTTCCCACTTCCCGTGTCCTCAAGTCCATTCTCTACCTCTGCATCTTTATTCCTGCCCTGCCCCTAGGTTCTTCAGACCTGTTTCAGTCTTGGGAGATTGTACCTTTCTAAGAATTTATCCATTTCTTCCAGGTTGTTATGATCCTTTTTATTTCTGTGGTGTCTGTTGTAACTTCTCCTTTTTCATTTCTAATTTTATTGATTTGAGCTCTCTCCCTTTTTTCCTTGATGAGTCTGGATGAAGCTATATAAATTTTGTTTATGTTTTCAAAGAAGCAGCTTTTAGTTTCATTGATATTTGCTATCACTTTCTTCATTTCTATTTTATTTATTACTGCTCTGATCTTTATGATTTCTTTCCTTCCACTAACTTTGGGTTTTGTTTGTTCCTCTTTCTCTAGTTGCTTTAGATGTAAGGTTAGGTTGTTTGTTTGTGATTTTTCTTGTTTCCTGAAGTAAGATTGTACTGCTATAAACTTCCTTCTTAGAACTGCTTTTGCCACATTCCATAGGTTTTGGATAGTTGTGCTTTCATTTTCATTTGTCTCTAGGTAATCTTTGATTTCTTCTTTGTTATCTTCAGTGATCCATTCATTGTTTAGTAGCATATTGTTTAGCCTCCATGTGTTTGTGTTTTTTGGGTTTTTTTGTGGTATGTGGGCCTCTCACTGTTGTGGCCTCTCCCATTGTGGAGCACAGGCTCCAGACGCACAGGCTCAGCAGCCATGGCTCACAGGCCCAGCCACTCCGCAGCATATGGGATCTTCCCATACCGGGGCATGAACCCATGTCCCCTGCATCAGCAGGTGGACTCTCAACCACTGCACCACCAGGGAAGCCCTGTTTGTGGTTTTTTACAGCTGTTTTCTTGTAGTTGACTTCTAATCTCATAGTGTGGTAAGAAAAGATTGATTTCAATTTTCTTAAATTTACTGAGGATTGCCTTGTGGCCCAGCATGTGATCAATCCTGGAGAATGTTCCATACGCACTTGAGAAGAGTGTGCATTCTGCTGCTTTTGGATGGAATGCTGTATAAATATCAATTAAGTCCATCTGGTCTAATGTGTCCTTTAATGCCTGTGTTTTCTTATTGATTTTCTGTCTCAATGCTCTGTCCATTGTTAAAGTGGGGTGTTAAAGTCCCCCACTATTTTTAAATTACTGTTAAAGTCCCCCACTATTTTAAAATTACTTTCAATTTCTACCTATGTGGCTGTTAATATTTGCTTCATGTATATTGGGGTGCTCTTATATTGGGTGCATATATATTTACAATTGTTATATCTTCTTGAAATCATCTCTTGATCAATTCTTCTTTGTCTCCTGTAACAGTCTTTATTTTAAAGTCTATTTTGTCTGATATATGTGCTGCTACTCCAGCTTTCTTTTCATTTCTATTTGCATGGAATACCCTTTTCCATTCCCTCACTTTCAGTCTGTATGTGTCCCTAGATCTGAAGTGGGTCTTTTGTAGACAGCATATATACCAGCCTTCTTTTTGTATCCGTTCAGCCAGTGTATGTCTTTTGGTTCAAGCATTTAATCCATTTACATTTAAGGTGATTATCGATATGTATTTTCCTATTGCCATTTTCTTAATTATTTTGGATTTGTTTTTGTAGATCTTTTTTCTTCCCTTCCTCTTTTATTCTCTTCTCTGATGATTAAATTTAGTGTTGTGTTTGGACTTCGTTTTCTTTTCTGTGTGTGTATATATTGTTGATTTTCAGTTTGTGATTACCATGTGGATTTGATATAGCAGTCTATATATATACAAGATTGCTTTAAGTTGCTGATCTTTTTATTTCCAATGCTTTTCCAATATCCTGCATTTGTGCTCTCCTCACAATTGCTGGTTTTGATATCATATTTGTGTGCAGATGATTCCCTACCTTTACTTTATGTTTGCCTCTACAGGTGAGCTTTTCCATTCATAATTTTCTTATTTCTCATAGTGACATTTTCTCTTCTGCTTAGATAAGTTCCTTTACAATTTGTTGCAAAGCTGGTCTGGTGATGCTGAGATCTGTTAGCTTTTGTTTGTCTGTAAAGCTTTTGATTTCTTTGTCAAATCTGAATGAGAAACTTGCTGAGTACAGCATTCTTTGTTGTAGGTTCTTCCCTTCCATCACTAAATATATCATCGCATTCCCTCCTGGCCTGCAGAGTTTCTGCTGAGAAATCAGCTGATAATCTTATGGGGATTCCCTTGTATGTTATTTGTTGCTTTTCCCTTGTTGCTTTAAATATCTTTTCTTTGTCTTTAATTTTTGTCAGTTTGATTACTATGTGTCTCGGTGTGTTCCTCCTTGGGTTTAACCTTCCTGGGACTCTCTGCACTTCCTGGACTTGGGTGACTGTTTCCTTTCCCATGTTAGGGAAGTTTTCAGCTATTATCTCTTCAAATATTTTCTCAGGTCCTTTCTATCTTCTCCTTCTGGGATCCCTATAATGCAAATGTTTGTGTGTTTGATGTTGTTCCAGAGGTCTCTTAAACTTTCTTCATTTCTTTTCATTATTATTATTTTTTTTAATTCTGTTTCATGGCAGTGATTTCTACCATTCTGTCTTCCAGGTCACTTATTCGTTCTGCCTCAGTTACTCTGCTATTGATTCTCTCTAGTGTATTTTTCATTTCAGTTACTGTATTGTTCATCTCTCTTCGTTTGTTCTTTAGTATTTTTAGGTCTTTGTTAAACATTTCTTGCATCTTCTCAATCTTTGGCTTCATTCTTTTTGTGACATCTTGGATCATCTTCACTATCATTACTCTGTATTCTTTTTCCAGTAGATTGCCTATCTACAATTCACTTAGTTGTTTTTCTGAGGTTTTATCTTGTTTCTTCACCTGAGACATATTCTCTGCCATCTCATCTTATCTATCTTTATGTGACTGTGGTTTCTGTTCTGCAAGCTGCAGGGTTGTAGTTCTTGCTTCTACTGTCTGCCCTCTGGTGGATTAGGCTGTCTAAGAGGCTTGTGCAGGCTTCATGGTGGGAGGGCCTGGTTTCTGCCCACTGGAGGTTGGAGGTGGGTCTTGCCCCTCTGGCGGGCAGGGCCATGCTCAGGAAGACTTTAAGCAGCCTCTCTGCTAATGGGTGGAGCTGTATTCCCACTCTGTTGGTTGTTTGTCCTGAGGCATCCTAACACTGGATCGTACTGACTTTTGAGTGGGACTAGGTTTGGGGGAGGAAATGGAGGTCTCCAGGGGGGCTCATGCCAATGAGTACTCACCAGAACTGCTGCTGCCAGTGTCTTTGTCCCCACAGTGAACCACAGCCACTCCCCACCTCTGCAGAAGACCCTCCAATACTAGCAGGTAGGTCTGGCCCAGTCTCTTATGATGTCACTGCTTTTTCTCCCTGAGTCCTGGTGTACACTAGACCTTCTGTGTGCCCTCCAAGAGTAGAGTTTTTATTTCCCCCAGTCTTATGGAATTCCTGCAGTCAAACCACTCTGGTCTTCAAAGCCAGATTTTCTGGAGGTTACTCCTCCCATTCCCAAACCCCCAGTTTGGGAAGCCAGATGTGGGGCTCAGGACTTTCATTCCTATAAGAGAACTTCTGTGGTACAATTATTTTTAGTTTATTGGTCACTCACATGGTGGCTATGCGATTTGATTTTATCATGACTTAGCCCTCTCCTATTATCTTGTTGTGGCTTCTTCTTTGTCTTTGGATGTAGGGTATCTTTTTTGGTAGGCCCCAGTGGTTTTTTTGTTTGTTTGTTTATTTTTTTCAATGGTTGTTCAGCAGTTAGTTGTGATTTTGGTGTTTTTGTAAGAAGGGGTGAGCTCATGTCCTTCTACTCCACCATCTTGCCTGCAAGTTCCATAATAAAAATTATTAAGAACATCTATTATATCATCTGTCATGTACTTTTAGATAGTTTAGCATAAATTATATAATATATATGACCTCTGTGTTTAAATTAACTCTAATCCTCACCTAAGAATGATTAGTTACTATCTAAAGTAACTAATCAGAAGTCTACACCCAAGGCTTGGTTAGTTAGCATTTGAAAAATCCAATCCACATTCCAGAAGAAACTATTGCAAGAACTTCCAGTATCATCTAATCAACACCAGAGTGATAATGTTAATTAACATAAGGGATGTTAAAAGTAATTTTTCACTGGAGAAATGAATACTTTTTAAGATATATGATTTGTTAGAGAAATTGTAAAACCTCCTCCAGTCTTGTATTTAAAAAAATTACACCTTGACCAGTAACCTAACACTTTCATATTAGTACCACAAGTCTAGAACTCAATGTGGCCTAGTGTCCACCTCACTCAGTTAAGACAAAACTTTGTCTCCCAATCCATATACAAGGCTGGCTGAGCCTTCCATAAGAATATTCTATCTGCTTTGCAGTTCCATTCCAAGGGAAACCCATTCTTTTTTTCCTGGTCATCCAGGTATCCTATATTTATCAGATTTCTCTATAATTAGGTGAAGCCATATATCCTACTTCTGCCCAAAGCAACGTGGACAGATCCATTAAGTAGAAGAAGCCTCAGTCTTTGAATGATTACATGGAGCAAACCTCCTACCCTCAGTGATCTACATTGGCTGTGACCTGAATGAGATATAAGCCATTATTATATTTAGCCATAGAAGTTTGGACATTACAATACTTTACATCAATTAGCTCACTTGGACTAATGCAGTCAGTTAGCACCAACATTTAAAAAGGAAATTTGGGGAAAACCTTTTAAATTGTACAAATATTTTTCTATTACAAGGAATGTCCAGACTCAATGCCTCAGAAAAGAAAGAATGTTTAATATTCAGTGATGCTAAGTCAAAGCTATAAAGCTTGGTAATCCCTATCAAATTGTCTGGATGGCTCTTCAGATGCATTAAATAGAAAGTCTAGGTATAGTAAAACAGTGTTGATGTCCTCCTATCCTAGCTAACTCTTCCCTTTCTCCCTCCTAAAAAAAAAAATGCAATAGGAATTCAGCACAAATTTATAATAGATGAGTAATATTCAAATGAAATCCAAAATAAGATGAAAATTAGCATCTGTTATTTTGAGTCAAAAATCACAGGTACTTTTTTTGGAATAGCACATCATAATTGCCTGTTGAATTTTTCCTTTCTCTCAAAGATTCTGAAGAATATCATCAATAAAATGATTTGTTTGATTCATTTTGTTAAAATACTGATATCATTAATGGAAAAAGAAACTTTTCAATGTTTCTGTCATGTAAAATCTAATATGAATAGTCTTTTAAAATAATCCATAATGTTTAAGGGTAATTTCACCCCAAAGGATTGCTCCTCTAGGTCTCAAAGCACAAGGAGAACAAGAACAATTCAGATATATTCAACCATTACTTTCTGACATTTTCAAATTACATTCTTTTTTTTTTTTTTTTTGCATTTTGTATATCTTTGGCTCATATAGCTTATTTATTTCATTAAATTTTTAAAAATTAGAATAGTTTTAGATTTACAGAAAAGTTGCAAAATTAGTACAAGGGCTACTGTATAACCTTTGCCCATTGTCCCCCAATAATATTGGTATTATCCTATACAACAATGATCCATTTGTTACAAGTTGTTGATCACAAGAAACCAACAATGGTACATTACTATTAACTGAATTCAACAGTTTATTCAGATCTCACCAGGTTTTTTTCCTCAATATCTTTTTTCTGTCCCAGGATCTCATCCAGGGTACTACATTATATTTAGTCAATATGTCACTCTAGCATCCTCTGGCCCATGACAGTTTCTCTGAATTTCCATGTCATTGATGACCTGAAAATTTTGAGGAGCACTGATCAAAGTTTTTGCAGAATGTCCTTCAATGTCTTTTTCATGTTTGTAGTGGAGTCATGGGGTTTAGGGAGGAAGACCATAGAAGTAAAGTGCCATCTCATCATATCATGTCAAGGGAACATGCTATCAACATGACTTATCTATCACTGATGATGTGAACCTCAATCACCTGGATAAGGTAGTATTTACCAAGTCTATCTACTTTAAAGTTACCCCACTCCCCAAGCCTTTCCATACTATACTTTGGGAAGCAAGTTACTAAGTGCAGCCCACACTCAACTGGGCTGGAGTAGGGGCATGAGAGAAGGAGAGGAGAGCTAAGTAAGCTCCACCTCTTGCAGTAGGTAATACCTACATAAAATATCTGGAATCCTTTGTAAGGAAGAATAAATTTTTCTCTTCCAGTTATGTACTTATTCAATCATTTATTTATATCCATATGGGCTCATGGGTATTTATTTTATATGTTAAATTACAGTCCAATATACTTTACTACTAAAATTGATTCCAGTTTTGGTCTTTGGGAGTACTCATTTTTCTTTTGCAAATGTACATTTCTGTACATAAATACCTCTGAGAGCTGAAGAACCTCCAAAATTTCACTTTTAGAAGTAGCAAAAATGAAACTTTTCTGTTTAATAGGAAATACAACTTTACGGACTCAGTCTGACCAACTGATAAAAAAAGAGCGATTTTTAAAAAAACTTTGAGTATCCATATTTAATAAGAAGGGACAAATAAATCCTTGAATATTTTATCTCTGATAATCATTCCAGTTGGAAAAAGGTATACTTCTTTACTCAAAGTCACCAATTTGAAAATTAATCTCATTCAATAAACACCTTCACAGAAAAGACTCTGAAAAGCAGAAGTTATCATTTTATAAATCAGCAACTGATACTCATAGAAATTAGGTAACTTGCTTATGGTTAGATAATTGGTAAACAACAAAAATTCAAACTCAAGACTGTATGTCTTCAAAGCACATTTTCTTTCCTCTCTATCAGGGATAACAAACAGGTTCTAACTCCTGGGCCTACTACTCTAGTCAATTTTGTTGAGAATTGAGAGTTTCTGTGTGGGCTCAGGAAATAAGGGAGCCTTCCATGGGAGCAAGATAAGATGTGCACATTTGATATTTTGGCTCCACATTATATTGGGTTACAAAAATTACATGCAAGATAGAATGAACATTTTACCCAAGGTCATATGATAAGGAGAGAATTTGAAATTTGTCAATTTTCAGCACTGAATGTAAAATCTCACTGTTCATTTCTTTCAGGATCTCATTAGCACTTCATGCAAGTAGTTTAGTTAAGCATGGGCAGACAAGATTGAGAAATATAACCTTGTCTGGCAAAAGACAAGGAAGATAAAATAATATTTTTTGTGTTCTTTCTTTCAATCCATCCCAATGTCTTTTTGCCCCATTCCTTCTTTATATGTCGGAGCTCTAACTCTAATGCTCTCTTTGGACTCTATGCTTCAAGACCAACTTATAAAAAGATTATTTTAGTAGTTCAGTGGAAAAAATAATTCCCGTGCATGGGATCTAAGACATACCCACCATATCTCAAATTCAATTCCACATAAGTTACCAGAATATTTCTTTTCAAGTTCTGTGAGATTTTTTTCCCCTCCCTGTTAGACTATAAGAATTGAGTATCTATTTCATCCTGCATATCTTTTCCTAAGAAACAGGTTATAAATGTGAGAGAACCACTGCAGTTTCCCAGGGGAGGTACCTGCAGCCACACTTTTATATCTTTTTCTTGTACATTTCTATGTTTTGTGCTGTGAAAAGTTTGTAGTTTTCTTTTAAACAAAAGTGTCGATGTGTGTGTGTGTGGCAGCACTGCATGTTTTCTTTGATAAGCACACATCTTTGTAGGCAAATTCACTCACCCCCTGAAATCCATAAAGGCAAAATTTTCAAGAAACAATGTTAAAATCCATGTAATGCATTATTATTCATATAGTAATATCAAGCAAAGAATACTGCTTGAATTCTCCAAAGATCCCCAAATTTTCAAATACAGGTCATTATAGTGGGTCATTTCCACCAGTTGAGAGTTTACACAATGATCACCTCTGGTTTAACAATCCAGCTCAGATGAAAGATTGCAGATGGTTCCTTGTATAAAAAACAGAGTACAGTTGACCTTTGAACAAAGCTGGGGTTAGGGATGCTGATCTCTGTGCAGTCAAAAATCATACGTAGAACTTTACAGTCGGCCCTTTGTATAGGCAGCTCCACATCCATAGATTCAACCAACCATGGATGGAGTAGTACGGTGGTAGCACGTATTTATTGAAAAAAACTCTTCATATAAATTAACCCTCACAGTTGAATCCCATGTTGTTCCAGGGTCCATTATATTTCATTTCTCTGAATATTCACCTAATGATAGAAATGTTAAAACACTATTGAAATTAATATAATTATCACTTAGAAATCTTACCGCACTATTTTCCATTTCATTCTCTTTAGGAAATTGTACCCCTCCCCCCAAAAAAGAGTTCAACAGACAACCAAGAAAAGAGCTGGATGCCAGCTAAGTCAGTATTAGTGTTGATAAATGGCAGAGAATCAGTAGTACCCTCGGTACATCTACCCTCGGTACATCTGAGCAGAGTCAGCTATCTGCTCAGAGGACCAAGAGGTGCTGGTTCATTTTGGAACTTCATTCTGTGACTCTGAAACTCTCCCATCTCCTGTGTACTCTCTTTCACAAACATGTAAAAGGAAAAGGGGAGGATGCTGTCAACTTCACTGGATTTATTAATAAAACAAAAATATGAATGAAAGTGGTATCTTTCCTCATGAGGTTAATATACTTCTAAGATGACCTACACACACAGGTGATGGAGGAGTTATCCTCTGAGATATTTGAAACAAGATTGTACAGAATTCTTGTGAAATAATTTATAGTAAGACCAGTTAGGTAGATAGGAATGTGTGGAGTGCTGTTTGTTATTTTTTTCATTTAGGATTAATTCCTACTATTGGGGAGGGGAAATTTCCCCCTCTTCTCTTGAGTTCTGTGGCTGGACTAATAATAAAATCAACACAAGACTGATTATTAACAGGAGAAAAAGAAACAAATCTTAACTCATACACAGGAAGAAATTGAACCTAAGAAGCTAGTCAAGCAGGCAGATTCCATACTTTTTTAGACCAAAAAACCCCAATAAATTTGTGAGGAATTAACAGGACAAAGAAACAGGTTCTGTGGAGCTGGAGTAATAAATTAAAGAAGTATCACGATTTTTTTATCCAGGCTTCTCAGACTGAATCCCCACTCTCTGGAAATAAAGGTAGGGTCCTTCTACCTCCAGATGCAGGGGTGCACCTTTCACATGACAGATTTATTTCCTGCTTTCAGGGAGACAGAAAGGAGGGTTTTAAGTGTTCCTGTCACATTCACAGTTTCTGAAGTAACTTGGTTCAAATTAATCAATATGCAATTGAGGACATATTTTGGGGCAGCTACCCTGGGCCCTCAACACTACTTTGTAATTCTGATCCAACCCTCCTAAACCAAGATCTGAAAATAATAGTCATGTTAATAGGGGATAGCTCTTTAAAGTTAAAAAATTAAACTAAACAAGCAATTTACATATTTTCCAATTTGAAAAATCACAGGCTGTTTTGTAAAATAGCTATAAATTACCATTATTGTACCCATTTCATAAAGTTCACAGTTAAATGATTCATTCAAAATTACAAAACTGATTCTAAGTTTTAGAACTATGTATTAGCATTTTAATTCTCCCTTCTTCCAGTTGTATGCTCTTTTAACTTATATCTCAAACCCATCGTAGCAGATTTTCTAACCTCCAGACAGTTTTGGTACTTGTGTCATCCTAGATGAACCCAAGCACTTCTAATTTGTATAATGTCCTACACTGCAATGAGCATGTAGAGGGGAAACAGCAATCCAGATTAAAGCCAATGACTCCCCTAGAAGACATAACTCCTGAGCTGCAGTCTTAAGCTCAGGTCAAAGTTAGTGAAAGTGAAGAAGTGGAGAGGAAGAGAAGGATAAGAGAGAGACACAGTCTAGGCAGAGGCAGTGACCCATATAAAGGCATATGCATTTGAGAGATGATGATTTTATTGGGGCCTAACAAGTTAAGATAGCAAAGAAGGTTTCTTTCATGAACATCTATCCTATCCTATAAGGTTTATCTGTCCTCTGTGTGTGCTTTACCTCTGCCTTTAGACTATAAGCTCCCAGGGGACAAATATACCACCGTCTCACATCTTCATATCTCAAAGAGCACTTCATAGGTTCAGGTACTCAGTAAATTTGATATACAGGCTAAATGAGTGATGTGATTTAACAACGTCATTAATTGCACTAAGCTCTGTTTTCTCACTCACTTATATAAGGGTTAATAATAGTACTTACCTGACACCTCTAATTTGAGGATTAAATAAGGAAATTCCTGTAGGGATATTGGTATCATGCACAGAGCACGATAAGAGCTCAATAAATCTCAGGCAGTGCTTATTGTTCTTATTGGTGCAAGTGCTTGTTTAAGTTCAAGGGCAGGGTTCAATGCAAACTGATAAAATCACCACTCAAAATAGAAACAAACATGGAAGGAAACCTTTGTATAAAGCAATGAGAATTTTGTCTAACCCTTCTTTCCATCTCTACACCTTGAAAGATGCTGCTTTTTGTACATCTTTTCAACATGAATGGAAAATCAAATAAGAGACTAGACAAAAGATGTCATCTGACATCTTGACACACTATGCCTAGGTCAATAATGAAGAGAAGTTTTAGCTTTGCAAGAAGAATACCCAATAGTGAGGAAAAGCAGGAGACATTCTGTCCTTCTCTTTAGAAGAAAATAGATTATTCAGTATTCTATGCAGCAATGAAAAACACTTCACTAGTGGTGAAACAAATTATATATACAATTATATAATAAAGGTAAATATACATATATGTATATATATATATATATATATATACTTATATATATTGTTATTCTTAAATTTCAAAGTCCTAGGCTATTTGGAATCCCAAACTAGTAAAAGATGAGCTTTGATGGAAATAAAATATATTCATTTTATTTTTGAACTTGTACTATATTATTCACTGAACTTGTTTCTCTAGGACATATAAAGGTATTTTATTTATATTAATAGCTTACATTTATTGAGCTTTTACTGTATCATATCTCATTTGATCCTCATATGACCTTATGAGTTGAATACTATTATTAATCCCACGTACAGATAAGGAGATTTAGGCTTCAGAGATTAAATAATTTGCCTGAGGTCACACAGAAAATTGCAGGCTAAGATTTAAGCCCAGCTCTGTCTTATTCTAAACCTAGTACTTTAATCACTACACTCTGTTAATTAGAAGTACCAATGAATGAATAAATAAGCAAATGTATATATTGACTGAAAAAATGCACAAAATAAAAGTTGCGAATTATGTTTTATTTGGTAGACACACTGAGGACTTAAGCTCAGGAGACAGGCTCTCAGATAGCTCTGAGGGACTGTTCAGAAGAGGTAAGGGAGGAGCCAGGAGTTTTTGCAATAAAAGCTGCAAGTAGTCAGAACATTAAAGAAAAATCAGATATCTTAAGTTAATGAATTTAGCACTTTTCTATGTATGGGAAGATGCAAGAGACTGGGCTCACTGAAACCATTCCTTTGATATGCACCTTAACTATATAGGGCCAGTATCCTGTTTTCTCCATCCTGAGTCCCCTCAGAGTGCACTATAGGAAGTTGGTGATGAGGGAGTAATGCAGCAGCTGATGGCTTGATGGTTGCAACCTCCTTTGTTTACTGGTATGGCAGGTGACATTCTTCATCCACAGATACATAAATAAATGAATGAATAATTCTGACACAATTGGTCCTTTCTTTTTTGATCTATGTTCTTCTTCTGAAAGTCTAATTATATAAATCGTATTTCTTTTCCTGTTACAAAGGTAACTGCCTGAGGCTGTTTTTGCAATAGGATCATGATGTAGCAGGTATGATATGATCAGAACAATCCTAAGAAAATTGACTCCAATTAAACCAGCACAGTTGGGCAAAGGCCACTGGTTTCCCAAAGGCTTCAAAGATTTGAGATAAGAGGCCTTTCCCATTTTTGTGCAGAAACAAGTTATAAATACTCCTCTGACAAAAGTACAATCATCTCAACTCTCTAGTCATTCTGTTATCAATCACCTCTCCTCCGATTCAAATGCGCTTTGTATGCTAATTTTAAATTTATATAATCTATGCCAAGAGCAAGCCCTCTAAACTGCAGAGGGAAAAGTCTGTAGTCTTCTAATAGTTCACCTTGCAAATGAGACCAACATGTTCTTGGGGAAATAAGCCAAACAGAGCTTAGAGTTCATACACATTTTTCATATATCCTGTATACAGAAAAGAAGGAAGGGTCGGGGTTATTTCTGCCAGTGGGTCTGAAACAATTGGGATTGTGTGTATCTTTTTGCATTAATATGAAAATCCTCCCCTGAACAAATGAACTTTAAATTCTGAATTCTTTTTCTTCTGTATTAAGCATATTACAATTTTCTCTTTGTGAATGATGATTTCTACCTCCTACCTCCACCTCAAATATATTTAGAGTATGTATTGTGTCATCCCAGCAAAGAGAGGTAAAAAGTAAGGGGATTCTGAGAGGGTGGGGTGACTGCTGTCCATCTTAACTTGCCAGGGCTCAGGGCTGCCACTGGACAGCTTCAGGGCACTCTGTTCCCATTGTGCTCTGTGGATAATGTCCCTTGGAGATGTGCAAGGTAGCTGTCTTGCCATGGCCTGTTTTAAACCGAATTATGAAACATGAAGTCTGTCATAGGCTCATCTTACCTCTTATTCTGTTTCCCTCTTTTACTCAGTGATGACTTCTCTCACTCCCCTCCCTTCCTCCCTCCCCAGCCAGCACTCTGTGTGTCTTTGGCATTTGCATGCAGCAGGAGTCCACCTCTGGCTCCATTCCTTATGAGCTGCATAACCTTGGGCAAGTTACTTGACTTCCTCTTTTTTTTTTTTTTTAAAACACCTTTATTGCAGTATAATTGCTTTACAATGGTGTGTTAATTTTGGCTTTATAACAAAGTGAATCAGTTATACATATACATATGTTCCCATATCTCTTCCCTCTTGCATATCCCTCCCTCCCTATCCCACTCCTCGAGGTGGTTACAAAGCACCCAGCTGATCTCCCTGTGCTATGTGGCTGCTTCCCACTAGCTATCTATTTTACGTTTGGTAGTGCATATATGTCCATGCCACTCTCTCACTTTGTCACAGATTACCCTTCCCCCTCCCCATATCCTCAAGTGCATTCTCTAGTAGGTCTGTGTCTTTATTCCCTTCTTACCCCTAGGTTCTTCATGACCATTTTTTTTTTTCTTAGATTCCATATATATGTGTTAGCATATGGCATTCTCTTCCTGACTTACTTCACTCTGTACGACAGACTGTAGATTGCCAACAAACACATGAAAGCATGCTCAATATCATTAATCATTAGAGAAATGCAAATCAAAACTACAATGAGATGTCATCTCACACTGGTCAGAATGGCCATCATCACAAAATCTACAAACAATAAATGCTGGAGAGGGTGTGGAGAAAAGGGAACCCTCTTGCACTGTTGGTGGGAATGTAAATTGATACAGTATGGAGAACAGTATGGAGCTTCTTTAAAAAACTAAAAGTAGAACTACCATATGACCCAGCAATCCCCCTACTGGGCACATACCCTGAGAAAACCATAATTCAGAAAGAGTCATGTGCCAAAATGTTCATTGCAGCTCTATTTACAATAGCCAGGACATGGAAGCAACCGAAGTGTCCATCAACAGGATGAATGGATAATGCAGATGTGGCACATATATACAATGGAATATTATTCAGCCATAAAAAGAAACGAAATTGAGTTATTTGTAGTGAGGTGAATGGACCTACTTGACTTCCTTTATTTTTTTTTTGCGGTACACGGGCCTCTCACTGTTGCGGTCTCTCCCGTTGTGGAGCACAGGCTCTGGACGCGCAGGCTCAACGGCCATGGCTCATGGGCCCAGCCGCTCCGCAGCTTGTGGGATCTTCCCAGACCGGGGCACGAACCCGTGTCCCCTGCATCGGCAGGCGGACTCTCAAACACTGCGCCATCAGGGAAGCCCTGCTTGATTTCCTTTTGCTTCATGTTCCTAACTGCAAAATGAGGACAAGCATGGTACCTACCTCAGAGGGCTGTTGTATGTACTGAATGAGATGAGACTTCTGAAATGTCCAGTCCACCACCTGGCCCTCAGAGAGTGAATGAATGTTAGCTACTTTCCTGCTATTATCATGACCACGGCTGCTATCTGGTTTCCCAACCACCAAATACCCAAAGCACAGAGAGTTCTTGCCACCCTCTAGTGAAAATAAATGGAGATGTTAGTTAGCTCAAAGAGGTCTAATAGATTTTGCAAACCCACCCCTTCAATTTCAAATGAGTAAACTGGGGCACAGAGATGACAAGAAATGCCCTAGACTGCATGGCTGGTTATAGAAGAACTGGAAACAAGAACTGAGGTGTCCTGTCTCCCAGTTCAGTACATTTTTCACTGCATCAGACATTTGATTAAATTTCCATGGGACCAGCAGGCTTCCAGTACCCAGTCTTGAATCATGAACAATTTCAATCAGGCATATGTATCTGGATGATTGTAATCATCTGCTAGGAAGCAAAGTCCTGATTGATCAACTCATTTTCATCGTCTTTTCCTGAACATAGGATTAATGAGGCAAACATTTTTGACTTGAATTCACAGCAGTGAAAAGCAAAAAAGGCCTTATTTCTGAGGAGGGGCATTTAGTACTGGTCAGTTCTCCAGGGTCCCTGATGCATGGGGTTCAGTCTGAGCTTTGCCCCTAACTTTCCTGAAGTCAGAAAAAGGGAAACAAACCTCATAGCCTGGGGATTGTCTCCTTCAGAGCTGTGTAGTAAGGGTTTCTCTTTGTCTGGATTAATGCCACTAGCCCTTGAGACCTTGATTTTAACCCCATTTCTTCAGAGAGGTCTTTCCCCCAAACTCTAGACTAGGTTAATCCCTGTCCCCACCCCTGATATTCCCAAAGCCTCCTGAATAAATAAATAGTACTTATCTAAACCATTGTTTACTGGGAGATTTTTTTGGAGGAGGGTCATATTACCACATCATATTTTCAGGTTCTTTTTCCTTATGCTTCACCAAAGAATTATGGTGATTCTCTAATTGGTAACAGTGGGGGGAAAAGTCTAAATTTTTTACTTCACTATTCTTTGTCTAATGCCTTAAAATGGATGCTAGCACACTAGGATTCATCCTTTTTTTCTAATATAAATGTTTCTAACTATAAATTTCTCTGAAAGCTGGGTATAATGTTCTAGACAGACTTTTTTTCAAGCTTCCACAGGACAAATATGAAAATTGACCCTGTACTAAGCCATAAAGGAACTCAATGAATTTCAAAGGATTAATTCTGTTTTAACCATAATGTAATTAAATTATAAATCACTAGTAGGTAACTAGGACAGCCTCAAATATTTCAAAATTTCTAAAATACTCAAGTGTACAGTATTCTCCAATGGCTGAACACAATAACCTACACATAGCAGATCATTAGATCAAGGTTGGTATTGAAATGACCAAATTTATATTTGTTCCAACTGTTGTCTCCTTGAACCATCAATTACTGAGAGAGAAGAATTAAAACTTCCCACTATGATGATGAATGTGTCATTTTCTCCTTATGGTTCTGTCAGTTTTTGATTTATATATTTTGAGGCTATGTTATTACATACTTACAGTTTTATCAACCTTGAGAACTGATTATTTTATCAATATGGAGTGACCATCTTTATTTCTAGTAAAGTTTTTTGCTTTAAAGTCTATTTTGTCTGATGTTATAATAGTAAGACCATATTTTTCTTGGAATTTGCTTGACATATAATTTTCTATTGTATTTTTTCAACTATTCTGAGTCTTTTAATTTTAGTTATGTCTCATAAGCGGAGATAGTTAGAATTCTTTTTTTAATTTATTAGGACTATATTTGACCTTTTAAATAAACCTTTTGAAAGAATTTTAGATTTACAGAATAGTTGCAAATATAGTAGGGTTCCTATACAACATTTACTTAGTTTCCCCTTATATTAACATATTACATAATCATTGTACATTTGTCAAAACTAAGAAATCAATATTATGTTTCATAATATTCTACGAAATGTCCTAAGAGCTTGCATTTGGAATTTTTCCTTTTACTTGAAATAATGTCTTTGTAAGGATCTGTTGGTGGCAAAATTCCTCAATTTTATCTTTAAAAATAGATATATTTTACTTTGAAATATGGGTTTATTGGGTGTAAAACTCTAGATTGGCAGCATGTCCTCTCAGTTCTTTTAAAACATTATTTCATTAGCTTCTCCTTTCCCTCACTGCTTTGAGAAGTTTGCTGTTAAACTGATTGTTCTTTTGCATATAACCTGCTTTTCTCTCTGACTACATTTATGGTCATCTCTTTTTCTTTGGTGTTCTGCGGTTCCCCTCTTAAATGTTTGGAGGTACATTTCTTTTCATTTAACCTGTTTGGAGTGTTCAGGCTTCCTGAATTTAATAATTCTTTAAGTCTTTAAATTTTTTTATATTTTAAAATTCTTTATAGTATTTAAAGTTATTTAAAATCTTTCAAATTCTCAAGCATTTTACTTCTACTTTTGCTGTCATCCATTCTGTTATTTTATTTTGGAATTCCAATTAAATGTATGTTAGAGCTTCTCACTCTATCCCCCAATTCTCTCCTCTTCTCTTTTACATTCTCCACTTATTGCTTTGTGCAGTTTTGCAGTAATTTTTTCTAATCTATTCTTCAGTTTATTAATTCTTTATTCCTTAAAATTTTTAAATTTCAATTCCTTTTTTGTATCTAGAAGTCTTGTTTTATTTTTTTCAGGCATTTATGTCTTTTTTTTTTTTTTTTGGCTTTCTCATCCTAAACTTTACTCATGTTATCCTATCTTTTACTTTTCAAAACAAGTTAAACAAACAAACATATTCTTTAATTGGTAATTCCAATATCTGAAGTGTTTGCAGATGTGCTTCTACTGACTGGTTTTATGTGTGTGTTTGGATTTGTTTTGTTATAAGCTAATATTACTATAAACCTTATCAGTTCAATTTCTCAAGACTCGTTTGAAGGTACATTCATTTACAGAGGACTTGCCTTTGCCTCAACATGGAGACACTTTAAAATTAAACCTTAGCTAGAACTACCACAAGTAACATTACTTTTAAACTGCCACAAGTATGTGAATTTAGACTGTGATCTGGCCGTGAGAAAACAGGCCCATAGCTAAAAAATTTCAAGGGAGATTTTTTTTCTTCCACTCAAAAACAAGATGCTAACAGATAAGTTTCCTTGGTATTTCCTTCTGGGAATATTTATTTTTCATCCTTACACAGTAGTTGTAGTCTTTAGAGTCTCAGCATTGTTGGCAGGGGTTGAGGGGTGAGGTAGACTTATTTTAGACTTATCATCTTGGGTGGGACCCATGTTTTGTCTCCTACCCCCCTGTGCCCTGCAAAGCTATCAAACCAGGAAGTCAACATTACCAGATTTGGCATACGTCACCAGGATGAAAACTGACTTCAGAACTAGCCTACCTTTCTGGAGCTCCATGTTTACTTCATTGGAATTTAAATACATCTTGCTGGCTCATCAGTGCAATATTAAGTATTTTATCCATCATTTTTAGTTGTTTTCAGTGGATTTTTTGTTTAGCATGTCAGACCATGATAGGTTAAAAACAGACATCCAGAAAAGTTAAACACTACAGGATCATTTTAGGAGCATTTTCCCAAGTTTTACCACATCCCAAATCAGTATCTGGAAGCTTAATTATAATTTATGATAAAGTTTCATGCAGAACTGATGGATTTCCTCATGACTAATTATTAGGCTTATCAATTTATTAAAATATTACATCACTGTATTAGTTTCTTGGGACTCCTGTAACAATTACCACATATTGGGCAGCTTAAAACAACAGAAATTTATTCTTTTGTAGTTCAGGAGACTAGAAGTCCAAAATAAATCTGTTGGCAAGGTTGGTTCCTTCTAGAAGCACTGAGGGAGAAATTGGTCCCATGCCTCTCTCCTAGCCTCTGGTGGCTCTCAGCAATCCTTGGCATTCCTTGGCTTGTAGAGACTTTATTGCAATCTCTGCCTCCATCTTCATATGTCTTCTTCTCTATGACTGTGTCTCTGCTTCTCTTATAAAGACACCAGTCATTGAATTTAAGGCCCACCCTAAGCCAGTACGACCTCCTCTTGACTAAATACATCTGCAAAGACTACTACAAAGTAAGGTAACATTCTTGAGGTTACAGGTAGACATGAATTTTGGGGGAACACTATATGACTCCCTAAAATCACCTTGAACTTTCACCTAGAGATAAAACTCACATGTAACTTAGGGAAACTAATTTATATTGCATCATATCAGAACACACTTATTGACCTAACATCACTTCCCTCTTTCTTGCAGTGTCAGGCATGGCTCACTATCATCTTTTTAACTTAAGATGAATTCATTATGTATTTCTAAGATCTCCTTCAAGGGTTCTATAGCTTAGAGTTCATCACTCCTTTCTTCCCACTGTCAGAATTCAAATTTCTAGACAAACTGAGAGCTCGAAATTTTTTTTTTTTTTTTTTTGCTGTACGCGGGCCTCTCTTGTTGTGGAGCACAGGCTCCAGACACGCAGGCTCAGTGGCCATGGCTCACGGGCCCAGCCGCTCCGTGGCATGTGGGATCTTCCCGGCCCGGGGCACGAACCCATGTCCACTGCATCGGCAGGCGGACTCTCAACCACTGCACCACCAGGGAAGCCCTCGAAATTCTTAAAATGACCCATCAGAACACAACAAGCCATAGAAATTGTACTGAGATTTTCATGGTGCAGCAAAGCAAGCTAGTCAACTTTAAACTTTCTCAGGAAACTTCATCTACCAAGGAAATTCCATGATGGCTCCAACCTAACTCTCCAGCCATACCTCTTGCTGAAATTAGTCCCCCACCCACTCTCTTGACCTTACATTCTTCTCTTTGGCAATATAGCATTGGCAGTTATAGAATTATTATCACAATATTGTTTGTGATTCTCCAAATGTGAAACACTACATCATACCACTGTGACTTTGCACAGCCTGTTCATTTTGCTGGGCATAGCCTGATACCTTTTATCTACTTTGTCAACTCCTACTGCTCCTTCAAAAAACTGGTCAATAATTTTCTCCTTCATAAAGGCTTCTCTGATCCACCTGCTCAGATCATACTTTTGCTAATACCATACCTAGGTGTACCAGTCACAGTATTCTGATATTGCATTTTCTCACTGCATTTAATGTATTAGTTTAACTTAAATGTCTCTCTTTACCAGAATGTAAACACTTTTGTATCTTCATCTCAGCACAAAATCTGGCACATAGTCAGCACTCAGTAGTTGTTAAATGGATTCAGTAAAAATCTTATTGTCTACATATATGCATACAGTTTAGAGGGAATAAAAGGATAAATAAGGCCTGATTCTGATTTTCTGTGTATTTGTATTCTATATTAATTGACCTCCATCTGGTAGCATGAACTTTCAAACTCAGAATTTACAACTTGCTTGCTCAAAACAACGCTGATCTTTGGAGATATAATTTATGACACTGTTATCACTTCAAACTTTCAAGTAAAACCTTTTAAGCCATCATCCACAATTACTTCTATACAAACAAATACTCACTTCTCTCTGCCAAGATCAGTTATTTTATTAGTATGTTAACCCCTGGCTTCTCTGCTGCCAGACTTACACATTCATCTTGCATTTAGTGCTCATCAGGTAAGTTGCTTCCATTCCATTTGGATTTAATATTGGAAACCTTCTGAGACAAGCACTCTTCTAGATTTACGTATATCATTCAAGTCATTTATTAGAAAAATTATTCATCCTCCTCCACCATTCATTTTCATAAGTCTTATTAGGCCATTCCTCTTGCTCCGTATTTCTGTCCACACTTCTCTGATCAATGTTCCATCACATTTTGCAAGCAAATGTCAGCTGTTCAAGTAGATGAGAACCTATATCAAAAGCATCTCACACTACTGTCAATATATGTTTTCACGAGGATCTGGTAGTGCAATTACTCCTCCTTTTCCAAAGCTGGAAAGAGTTTCTCTCTTAAAAGAGTACAACCTTAGCCTCTGCACTTCCAAATGCTATCGTTTAAATTAAAATTTTTAGTGCATTATCTCCCTTTTAAATTAACTGTAGAAGAAAACTCTAGAATAGTTTGTTTTCTCTTTTAGGAATTCTGAGATGGAAAGTTCCCTGAAAAATAAAGAGGTAAATAGTAAATTCCCTGAAAAATTGAAGATATAAATCAGTATCTTGTTCAACATAAAGGCAATTTTGCAGTTGTCCACCTGACAGAGTAATCTATGACCTTTTGTGAACAGTCTAGGTTGCTATTCTAAATTCAGTTCCACTATGTCACACATTGGCCTCTCATAATATTTTAATGGTTTATTTATACTAGTTTCCCTTTTCCCTAGAGAAATTGAGGGAAACTTTAGTCAGATATGATGCTTTATTTTTTTCTAATCCAAGTTTTTACTTATTTGATTGAGTATAAGAGTATGACAATGTATGTATGGTGGTGGTGGTTGGGTGTGTGTGTTGTATGTGTGTGTGTGTGTATGTGTGTGTGTATGTATGTGTGTGCATGGAGATAAGGCCCTTTATATAAAAGGTATAGGAATGGATCTGGATAATTTTATTATATGACCTTGGCATATTTTATTAACTTCTCTATTCCTCAATAAGTAAAGTAGATGATCTCTAAATCCCTCTTTGTTCTGACATTCTACAACATCCTTGATTAAGAAACTGAATGAAATTTTGTCATTTGCAACAATATCAAATGGACCTAGAGAGTATTTTGCTTAGTGAGATGTCAGACAAGGACAAATACTCTGTGTTATCACTTATATGTGGAACCTAAAAAATAAAACAAACCAATGTATATAACAAAAAAGAAACAGACTAACAGATATAAAGAACAGACTAGTGGCTACCAATGGTGAAAGGGAAGGGGGGAGGGGTGGGATAGGGGTATGGCATTAAGAGACACAAACTAATACTTATAAAATAAATAAGCAACAAGAATATATTGTACAGTACAGGGAAATACAGCCATTATTTTGTAATAACTTCAAATGGAGTGTAATGGAGTATAATCTATAAAAACATTGAATCACTGTTGTACACCTGAAACTAATATAATATTGTAAATAAACTATACTTTAATTAAAAAAAATAAAATTAAAGGTGAAGAAAAAGAAGTTGAGACCTTAATTTTGACATGTGTCCACAAAGAGTATTGACACAAGTTTTCCAGGACAATTTCAGAAACGTTTAGGAGAGTCCAGAAATGTCATCCGTACCCTAGAAGGGCTCTTATTTTGTTCTTGCATTCACACAGGCATTGTTAAATACTCATTTCATGCAAAAACTGGGCACCTTGCTACCATAGTGCTTAGGCATCCTTTAGTAGAAATCTAACCACATTGAATCAAAATATCTGACTAAAGCCTGTCTTCTCCATTAAAATGTGAACACCTAATTTGTTTCTTTCATCTCTGTATTCCCTGGATCTTATATATTGTTGATCACATAATAGATGCTGAGTTACTGTTTTCTAAACTACCATAAAGCTGAGGAGAGAAAAGTCATGACTCTCAAACTTCACCTTGGGATTAAAATGGACTTCCTGGAGAAGCACAGTTCGAGGTGAATTCCTAGTGGTGCTGTCAACTTAAGCCTTGATATCTCTTGCCAGACATGTAATTCCCATCATAAGAGTAGTAATTCTCTAAACAAAATGCCCTCTTTGTGAAAAGATCAGGATAAATCAGCATGCTTTGACTGCTTGACACTTTCGGCGTTATTGCTATTTTTATACCCTCCTCCCAAATAATAAGCCAATCCTTTGACAAGTATATATTAGAGGCAGGAAAACTTTCTAACAAATATGCATATAGAGGGAGAAACCCATGTTTGGGAAAATAACTTATAAACCTTTTGGGTGGAGGTGTCTTATTTTGGATTCTCATAGAAGCAGACCCAGAAACAAAGATTTTTGATAACAAGTGGTTTGAGAGGTGAACTCATAGAACACGGGTAGGGGAATGGGATCAGAAGAGGAGGAAACCAATCAACTATATGTTACCAATTGGAGCTTAAACTTGCTAGGAATTGTAAAAGCCTGTGTAGAACACACACTGACAGTCATCCCACCAAGGGGTGGGGGACCTAAGGTGTCTATACATGGACATCCATCAGTCACTGGTTGAGGATTGTGGCTTGACAGAGCATGGGCACATGTGTGAAGCAGGAACCAATAACCAGAGAAAACCCTCAGGCAAAGAGATACAGGTGCTCACTATTGGTTTTCAGGCCTGCATACACTGATATGGTGTTTACAAGAGAAAAGCATAGGTATATCAGGATCAGAGGAGACAAGCATATAAAATTGGAATGAAGAAACAATCCAAGCAGAAATGATGTCACTTGAAACAGGAAATTAACATTGTTAGCAGCAAAATAACTTACGGAATTTTATAAATAGGGATGTCTAATGTTCTGTTTGTGGTTGCTTGTGCTGCCCAGCTGTACACATTTATTCTGCCACTAGCCCAATTCCAAATTTTCTGCATAGTCTGCTTCACATAAACAACCTTGTGAGTCTTTTTTTAAAAAACAGAAATTGACAAAAGGTTTGAATTTTATATTTTGGTTCAGTGTGATGCAGAACAAAACTAGGACAAGAAAAATGTTGGGATGACACTTAAACCCTGAAGTTCATAGCCATAGGTGACCATGAGGCTATGAGCACTTCAAGAATTTTCAGATTTTTTGAGGAGCAAGGGTCGGAATTATTTCATTAAATGGTGGTTTGTGGAAAGCTTATCCAAATCTCAAAGGTCAAGAAAGACAGCTAACATGTGAGATATGCATGGAATCAGTCTTTTACATCTTAACAGTCCTCTCCTCACCACTACAAGTACTCCCTAATTCACACATAACAAAAATAATGTTTGAAAAATGAATCATCTTCTACTTTCCCAGAGCAACGATAAGTCTAAAAGACCATGTGACCTTGTGCTGGATCAGATTTCTGCCTTGTCTCTGCAGATTCTCTGTGAGAACTCGAGCACCTACCAAACTTCTAAGGTCATCAATTTCCACACCTGTTGAAAAAGGAATTTGAGATATTCAATGTCTCTCAGTACTTGACTAACTCTTTAAGTTTCTTAATTTGATTTCAGGCATTTACAAACACACAGCATTTGACCACAGAAACTTTGAAGATTGGATCAAATTTTATTTATATTATTCTGATAACAATGTTCCTTGTCTTCTTATTTGCCCTTCTAACAATTTCATCAAAAACTTTCTGATGCTCCAGTCAATACTGATTCCCATTGACTATTCTCTCACTGCAACCTGTTCATCTGTCACAGTTCTGTCAAGCACTTATCACATATTGTGTTTATATGCCTCTATAACATGAGCTTCTTAAAACAGAGAATTAAAATTTCATCTCTGTAACCCCAGCATTTAGCATAATACTTGAATCTAATAATTACTTAGTAAACACTTGTTGAATAAATCAATGAGTAAATGAATGAATGCCTTCAATCCCCCATAGCTCCTAACACACTTTGATGATGATGCAAGCTCATTAAGTTTGTAACAGATTATTTTGCTTAAGACCTTCCAGAATTGTTTAAAGGCCTTAGAGAAGTAGAGAAATTGCAAGGCAAGGTCCTGCTGGGTGGGGAAAAGTGAGTCTTTTCATCTGTAGATTGAGACTATGTAGAACTCCTCATTACTGCCTTTTAATTCCTTAACTACATATAAGTCAGAGAAGATGCATAATTCTGAAATTCCCTGTTTCAAGGTACACTAAAGGAAAGGAGAGATTGGCTTTGACTCACATAGGATTATTACTATCATTAAACATTTGTTGAGAGCCTAGTTTAAGTCAAACTTTTGCTAAGGGTTACAGAAAATACATATCAGGAACAGTGGCTCTTGCCATCAAAGG